>NC_053433.1:111328484-111604170 GCF_007990345.1 Gossypium hirsutum
ATGCATCTCATCATTCACCATTCATGATATATCCGAGAAATTTTTTGAAGCGTTTCCCAACATGTGAGTGATGAACCGGGCTTTCAAAGTATTAATAAAAGCATCGTCATCTCTTTTTCCAAAAGCGGTGGTTGCACCTGAACCGCCACCTCTCTCCACCTCTGCGTATATTGTCTGAAGCTTTCGTTCGATTTCTTCTCTAAATTTTGCGGAGTTATCCTGTCAGGCATCATTTCTGAGACATGATTGTATTGTCTTAGGAAAGCCTGTGCTAAATCCCTCCAAGTAGCAATTTTAGCTCGGCTCAGCTGATTGTACCACTTTGACGCCGCTCCCGTAAGACTTTCCTGAAAACAATGTATTAATAATTGATCATTATTAATATGCCCCGTCATTCTTCTACAAAACATAGTAATATGGGATCCTGGGCAACTAGTCCCGTTGTATTCTCGAATTCCGGCATCTTAAATTTGTAAGGGAGCACCAAGTCCGGAACCAAGCTCAGATCCTTTGCATCTATTCCATAGCTTTCGATGCTTTCTATTGCCCTAAACTTTTCTTCTATCCATTTCCATTTCTCCTCAAATTGTTTTGGAAATTCCTCCTTCGCCTTGTCCTTTTCAACCATCTCATCAAGATCTGGGACAGCAATATTATTCGGGCTATCACTGGGATTAAAGCCCGCTCCGGGTTGAAAATTCATTGGGATTGAAGCATCGCCTTGGAATTGCTGGGGCCTAACCGACACAGAGGGTCTCCGCAGATGCAGCTCAGTCTGTACTTGCGCATGCGGAGGCGTGAAACCTGGAGGATAAAGTGGTTCACCATTGTTTTCTTCTTCACTAACAATCACAGGACCTTTACCCTTATCTACTCCCTTCAATAATTGCATCATCTTAGCCACCAGATCATTTTGGGACTCCTCCATCTTTTGCACCATGTCACGCTGAATCTTTTCCATTTGCTCTTTCATTTGCGCCTGCAACTGGTCTTGCATTTCTTTTTGAAGTCGCTCTAGCTTCTCCAACCTTTGGTCCATAATTTTTGCCTTAGCTCGGGTGCCGTAACTTTGTTGGTTTTCCAGGTTAACTGAAATGATTTTATTCGATTAGGTTTTTTTTTAAATGGTCATTAATGCATATGATGTGATGCAATACATGAAAAGAATGCAAAGAAAAAGAATGCGTTGATTCTAAATTTAATTCTATTAGAATAATTTTTCTAGAAGACAGATTTTTTTACATGAAAATAGTTTACATATGTGGTATTGCCCTTCATAGTCCAAGTAAACGCTGATATTTTCTTCATGGTTAAACCCTGTAAATTCCCCAAAAGATGCCTTTGCTAGCTCCTTACTGCTTAATCTGAGCCTCGATCTCTTGCTCGCTTATCTCCATGATATTCATCAAAAAGTGCCGGCTCTTGGATAATCTTCGTTGGCAATTAAATCAAGTCATGTATTCCTTCGTGGACTTCCGGCTTTCTCTCGTCATGCCTTCGTTGGCTTGAATCTCTAGAAATTACATCATGTATTCCTCCGTGAACTACCAGCTTTCTCTCATCGTGTTTACTCAGACTATATTCAGGTGACCGCACTATAATCCACTTTATCAAGAAATTCGTTTCCTTATGACAAACTATTCTATTTAGGAATCGAATTTCGAATCAACACATTCTTTTCTTTGATGTAATGTAATGCAAATGCATGAATGTAAAAAGAAAGGAAGACATTGATTCTGAATTTAATTTCATTGGAACAACTTTTCTAGAAAACAAATTCCTTTACATAAAACGGACTACATACACGGTCTTTCTCTCATATTCCAAGTGAAGACACCTTTCTTCCTCTTCATATCTGGATCTTATGGTCGAGTCTGACGAATTCTCCAAGAGATGTCTATATTAACTCCTTTTTTGCTTGATCCAGGCTGCGACTCGTTGCTCACTTATTTCTATGATACTTTTCAGCTCCTTTAAGAAAGTCAAGACATGACAGCTCTCGAATAATCTTTGTTAGTTTCTGTCTTCAGGCAATGAAGCAAAGTCTTGTATTTCTTCACGGACTATCAGCCTTCTTTCATGTATTCACTTGGACCATATTTAGACAACTGTGTTATAATCCACTTTATCAAAAAATTTGTTTTCTTATGACAAACTGTTCTATTTAGCAATCAAATATGAATCAACACCTCCTTCCTAGGATGATGTAATAAAATGCAATTATAAACAAAAACAAAACACGTTAGTGCAGAATAAATAACAAATAAAGCAATTCGAGTTTGGAGTGGCTCTACGTAGGGTAGGCTCCTAGGTCTCTCTATATGTGGTTTGGTTCTAGAGTAAGGGTACCTGAACCAGCAGATTCCTCGATCCTCGCCCATTATAGGCTCATATGGACCGAGTTTAGTTCAGGGGAATACATTTCCCTATGGCCATGCGGAGATGAAAATCTCACGAATACATAGGTACGGATGTATCCCGGAAGCGATTCACTATCCCATGCGGAGGTGAAAACCTCACGAAGGCGTAGTTTCTCACTCCCACTTAAAAAGGTGTGACCAGCGGTCATGCAATGCAATGTGCAGAGGTATAAAATAAAATACAGAACACGATAAAAAATATAACTCAAAACAAAAGTGATGCAATGAAAGGATCGTAAATTTAAATCAAATTTTCCACTTTCAACAAAAAGACAAGAAATAATCAACACGTGGCTTGACTCTCTTATTGTCCCCAGCGGAGTCGCCAAGCTGTTGACACCATTTTTTTTGGATGAAAACGGGGTCGACTTGGATTTTAAAAAAAAAGAATGAAAACGGGAGTCGCCACTAATCCTTTTTTGACGAGGTGTGATCGGGTCACCTCAAAAGTGGTTGTTTTTAATAAATGATTTAATTTTATTTAAACAACGATTTTGGTCTACGAAATTCAGAAAAATGAGTTCGGGAGTCGGTTACGCACGAGGAAGGATTAGCACCCTCGATACGCCCAAAATTGGTACCTAGTTGATTAATTAGTGTCTTAGTGTCGAAAATTGAAAATTTGAAGAGTTTTAAAAATACGATCCTTAAAAGAAACTCTGATAACGTGAATTGAAATATAAGATTCTCTTGTTCCGAAGGAATATCACATCCAGCACGTTAGGACACGATACTCTAAACCATCGAAACCAAGATCACCTTATAGTTTAATGAAACCACACTTTGAAGCTTTAAGAGGATATTTGGCTATTTAGTCGAACGAGAAATCGAAACCCAGCACGTTAGGGTACGTTTTCTCGATTTTCTAAACGCGAAATATTGCCTTATTTAGAAAAATTTCCTTTTGATGCTTGGTGTTAATGCTTGACAAAACAATAACGAATACGACAAGGTAAGCAAAGTAAAGTGAGTAACAACAATACAATAGGCAAAATGAAATGACGAGGCGATTACATAAACAAAGCATACAAATAAATAAATAGAACTAACATTTTAGAAAAAGCACAAGTGTACATAGATAAATAAACAAACACCAAATAACAATGATGACGATAAATACAATTATGTAAAAATGTATATACATGTATAATTTTTAGCCATAAAATAAGAAACGCATATAAATTATAGAATATGAAAACATAGATAAATATATACATATATAAAAAATCGGTAAGTATTATAAAAATAAAAATGTAAATATGTGTTTATATATATTTACAAATTGTGATAATATAAAATATATGTATGTGAATTATAAAATATGTGAAGTATACAAAAAGCATTTTTAAGAATATAAAGAATATATATAAGTATGTATATGATGTAAAATATGCATAAATATATGTAAGTATATAAGAATTATGAAATATGAAAAATATATTTAAGTATGTATAAGTACGTATATATACATATATGAATTAAGATGTATGTATTTATGCTTATACCTATGTATACATAAAAATATGAGATATAAAAATATAAAAAGTATATTTATAATAAATGAAAAGTATGTACGTAAATATATTATAAAAATGTATCAACAATTTGAAATTATGAATATTAAAATATTTTAATATAAATAATATATAAGATGATGACATATATATTTAGCGATATTAAGAATCCATATAACATACGTAGAACATATATAGTATATGCATACCTTAGAAATGATAAGAATGATAATAAAACTATTTTCTACACTACATAAATACATACACATATATATATAAACAACAGTATATACAATATAATATTAGAAAAATATATATAATAGTGTAAAATATAACTAATAATATTAAAATATATACAATGATAATATATATAAAAGATATATGTACATATAATTATATAATATAATATTAAAATATAATAATACGACATAAAAAAACATGACACAAATAAAGTATAGTATTAAGGACACATATATAATACATGAAGATCATATACATAATACTAAAATATTTAGGTAATATATGCGTATATTAAAAACTAGTAATAATATTACCGAGGTATATACAAATATGTCAAGTATATATACGTATTATAAATATATAAATATATAACAAAACATAAACTAATAAAAATAATAATAATAATAATAATAATGATAACATTGGAATATAAAAGAAACAAACATAAGATTAATAAAATATTAGAATAAAAATGAAATAAAAATATTAAATATGAAAATATATATATGTATACACGTACATAATAAAAATATATACTAATACATAATAATAATACTAATACTAATAATACTAATAATATAAAAATAACAAGGATATTTAATAAAGATATAAAAATAAACAAAAAAAAGGACTAAAATTGAATTAAAAACAAAGTTGTGGGGCAAATGTGAAAGGAAATGAAGAGAAATGGGCTTATTTGAGCGCGCACAAAACATAGGGGGACCGAAACAACAATTATTCCATTCCATTAAAACGCAGCACATTAGCGGGGACTAAATCAAAAAGCGCGAGAAATTATGGGGCCAAATTGGAAAAAAGAAAATGACTTAATTGCAAAACCCTGAAAAAGCGGAAGGACTGCGCGCATAAATATCCCATTCAAATGAGAACACGCGGATCCTCTAGCGGGTCGGGTCGGATGGGTCGGGCATGGCCAAAACGACGTCGTTTTGGGGCTTAAGTGTAGCCCCCAAAACGACGTCGTTTTGGAGGGCTATATAAGGCCTAAACTAACCAAAAAATCATTTTGGGAGAGGGAAAGAAAAAAAAAGAAGAGAGAGGGAAGAGAGAAGGGAGAGAGAAGGGAGGGGGGAAGGAAAATTCGGCCAGGGGGGCCGGTCACCGGACGGCCACCGGAGGCTCGCCGGCGCCACCGCACGCGGTGGCAGGAAAAGGTAAAAAAAATATTTTTTTTTATTTTTTATGTTTATATTATATTGTTATTTTTATATTTTTTTAGTATATATATATGGGAAAATAGAACAAAAGACAAAACAAGAATAGATTCACAACCACCTTAGGTTTCCGGTTCTGATTTTTGACTTGTTGATTTACTGATTTTTGGGTGTTCGAATCTCTGCCTTTTGATGTTAAGATTGTAGTATTTCGGATATCAATTGTTTGCTTTTGGTTAGGAAATTGAAAGAGAGAAGAAGAAAAAAAAGGGTCCCCAAAATACAACCGATTCTTCCCTTTGAAATCTCCAAAAAACATCAAAATCCTCTTCCCTGTTTACAATGACCATAGGGCTTTTATATAGCCCAAAATCCAAAAAAAAATACAAAGAATTTCATTTTTTGGTGTTTTTCTTTGCTGTCCTTTTTTGTCTTCTTTTGCAGGCATAGAGTGGTGGAGGCAAGTGGGTGTGCTGGTGGCAGACAACTGGTAGTGGCGGGCCAAGGTGGGGCGGCGGCTAGGGTTCTTCTCCTCTCTTTTTTTTGCTGAAAATTGTTTAGGTTTGGGCTGGGCTTAGGGTTTTAGTCTGTTGGGCTAAATTGGGTTTGGTTAGGGTTGGTTTAATTTTGTGATGGGTTGGGCAAATATTGGGCTATACAAGCATCTTAGAGTTGTGCTCCAGATTTTGCGTGAGAAGTAGTTGTACGCTAAGTTTAGTAAGTGTAAGTTCTGGCTTCGTAAAGTCACTTTTCTGGGACACGTAATTTCTTCTGAGAGGGTTCAAGTTGATCCTTTTAAGATCAATGCTATTTTGGATTGGAAACAGCCTAAGAATGTATCTAAGATCCGCAGTTTTTTAGGTTTGACGGGTTATTACTGGTGCTTTGTGGAAGGTTTTTCACTGATTGCAGTGCTCTTAACTATGCTACTACGTAAGGGTGTTCCGTTTATCTGGACTGATGTGCAGCAGGAGAGCTTCGAGAAGCTCAACGCTGTTCTGACTGAGGCTCTTTTTTTGATACAGTCTGAACTTGGGAAGGAGTTTGTGGTTTACAGTAACGCGTCACATGTGGGTTTGGGTTGTGTTCTAATACAGGGTAGTAAGGTTGTGGCATATGTGTCTCATCAGCTCAAGACATATGAGGCAAACTATCCGGCGCATGATTTGGAATTGGCCGCCTTAGTCTTTGCTTTGAAAATCTAGAGGTATTATCTGTACAGTGAGAGGTGTGTCATCTACACTGATCACAAAAGCCTCAAGTACCTCCTGACTCAGAAAGAGTTGAATCTTAGGCAGCATAGATAGATTGAGCTGCTTAAGGATTATGATTGTACTATTGAGTACCATCCTGGTAAGGCCAATGTGGTGACCAATGCATTGAGCCATAGGGAGATGACTAATCTAAGAGCGATGTTCGCTTGACTTAGTTTGTTCGATGACGGAAGTTTTTTAGCAAAGCTGTAGGTTAAACTGACTTGGATAGAACAGATTCGGGATAAACAATTAAAGGATGAATCGTTGGATCTTCAGTTCCGTCAGGTTGAGAGCGGCAGCACTACGGACTTTAGGCTGAATAATGATAGGGTAATCTATTTCGAAGTCGGATTTGTGTACCGAATGATACTAATCCGAGGCAGTCTATTCTGAGAGAGGCGCATAGTAGCCCTTATGCTATGCATCTCGGTGGGAATAAGATGTACTGGGATCTTCAAAAACTATACTAGTGGCTAGGGTTAAAACGTGAGGTTACTAATTTTGTGGCACAATATCTGACATACCAGCAGGTTAAGGTTGAGCATCAGTTACCTTCAGGTTTGCTGCAACCGGTTAAGATTCCCTTATGGAAATGAGAACGAATGACTATGGACTTCGTTAGTGGGTTGCCCTTGACACCCATTAAAAGGATTCTGTCTGGGTCAACGTGGATCGATTGACCAAGTCTACGCACTTCATTCCGGTTAGGACAGACTATTCTCTTCAGAAGTTGGCGAAACTCTACATTTCTGAGAAAATAAGATTGCATGAGGTACCGATCTCAATCATTTCTGATAGGAATCCCTGCTTCATGTATCGGTTCTGAAAAAAGTTACATAAAGCTCTGGGTTCGAGATTAGACTTTAGTACTACGTTTCATCCTTAGACCTATGGTCAATCTGAGGGGGTGATTCAGATATTGGAGAATATGTTGAGGAGCTGTGTTGTCAATTTTCGAGGCAGTTGGGAGGATTATCCCCAGTTAGCCGAGTTCGCTTATAATAACGTCTTCCAGTCTAGCATTCAGATGGCACCATATGAAGCTCTGTTTGGACGTAAGTATCGCACTCCCCTATGTTGGACTAAGTTGGGTGAATGTTGAGTCTTGGGTCCTGAGTTGGTTTCTGAGACTAAGGATAAGGTTCAACTGATTAGGGATCGTCTAAAGGTTGTTTCTAATAGACAGAAGTCCTATACAAATTTGAAGAGGCATGAGATTGAGTATTCTGTGGGGGACTTCATGTTTCTCAAGGTCTCGCCATGGAAGAAGGTTTTGAGATTCAGTCGCAATGGCAAATTAAGCCCTAGGTTTATTGTTACCGAATTCTGAAGCAAGTGGGATCGGTCGCTTATCTGTTGGAGTTACCTCCAGAGCTAGACTGTATTCATGACGTATTTTACATCTCGATGTTGAAGTGTTACCGCTATGATCCTACCCATATTGTCTCTCTTGAGGATATTGAGGCTAGGCCAGATTTGACCTTCGAGGAAAAGCTGGTTCAGATTCTAGATCGTGATGTAAAGGTTCTTCGGAGGAAGTCTATTCTATTAGTGAAAGTACTATGGCAAAATCATAGCACTGAGGAGACTACGTAAAAGCTTGAGGATACGATGCGACAGCAATATCTTCATATGTTCTAATCAGGTAAATTTTAAGGCTGAAATTTTAGTTTAAGGGGTAAAGTTGTAACGCTTCAAAATTCTTACTTTTTTTTCTGTTAAAAAGTGACACAACTATGTATTTTACTTCAATGGTTATGTGTCCTCTCTGTGTGTGTGTGTGTGTGTGTGTGTGTGTGTGTGTGTGTGTGTGTGTGTGTGTGTGTGTGTGTGTGTGTGTGTGTGTGTAAGGTTCCAAGTTCAAGCCCTGGCTTTGAAAAATTTTGTTATTTTTGGAATTAAGCCCTATCTCTGTTCAATGGACTTATATTAAATTATTTACTAAACCATATTAGAATAAGCCTGCTAGTCTGATGGTTAAGTTGAGTGTCAGATTGTTGAAGGTCTTATGTTCGAATCCCTACGCGAGCGTAGGAGTCTATTTTTACTCGTTTGACCAATAGAGTTTCGATCAAACAGGAATTCTGAGTAGCAGAGAAAATTAAGGGATTTGGGGGGAGAGGAGTTATCATATTTTTATTTTGTTTTTTCCTAAAATTTTGGTTCTCCCCCTTTTCCTCTCAAAATTCTGACGTTCATGCTTTTTTCCCTCTTTTTCGCTTTTTTCTATTGTTGTCAATTCTTTTGTTCCACTTCAGTATTCCGGCTTTTCAGTTGCTTGTGTTTCGGTAAGTAAATATAGATTATTCTATGAATAGGGGTTTCCTTTTAATTCTTTCATGATTTTTTTATTCTTTCCAGTTAGAATCTTATTCGCTATTTTGGTAGCATCAAACCAGGACATAATGGGCTCTCCTTGTGCGAAAATGTGATCAAATCATTTAAGGGTGTTGGGGTAAGTGTTGAAGGTGGATTAATGTCGTTATCAGTTTTGTAATTTCGATTCAAACTTGTAATAGGTCTGATTCTGAGTGTTGGTATACTGATTTTTAGGTTCTGGAGTATTCGTAGTTGCAGTAGCATCAAAATCATACCAAATGTGTACCCGAATCGCAAGAAAACTCATTTTCAGCAAAAGCAGAAAACCTTTCTTTCGACACCACACAGCCGTGTGATAGGCCGTGTGCCATAACAAGGGCGTGTGATCAATGAGGCTAGGTTGTGCGCGCAAGACACGGCCGTGTGATGGCCAAATTGGCTGTGCGCGACACATGAGCTGGACTGATTTAGGCTGTGTGGGCCACACGACCGTATGGGTCTACAGGGGTAGTCCACACGTGTAACACTCATAACCTGTATACGTTATCGAAACAGGGTTACGAGGTATTACTGGACTTATACACCAGCATTCGTATAAAAATCAAGTCAAAAATTCAAATTAAAAACTTTTGAAATTTTATGATAAAGTCCCTAATATGGGCCTACGGGGCCCAATGCATGCTTTGGAAGTGGTTCGGGACTAGCAACTTTAGAAATTTTACCTTGAAGATAGGGGCACATGCCCGTGTGGCCTGGGACATGGCTCTGTGGCCAGCCCGTGTGGAATTCTAGCTTGCAATTTATTAAGTATCAAAGGGGCACACGGCCTGGGCACATGTCCATGTGGCTGGGCTGTGTGGTAAACTAATTTTTAACCATTTTTAAGCCATTTTCACCCAATTTTGACACACGACCATGCTTGAAACCCGTGTCCTTCATACGACCAAGACACACGGCTGTGTCTTTTGCCCGTATACTATCCTGACTTCACATTTAAGGATGCAGAGGACACACGATCATATCACACGCCCGTGGGCTTACCGTGTGTCACACACGGCCTAGACACACGCCTGTGTGTCTAACCATATGGAAAATAGGCCGTTTTAGGCCACTTTTCTCACCCTTTCATCTATTTCCTGCACTTAAACACAATTATACACTAATAGAGTCCAACCAATCAATTATTTCAAGCCAAAATATGTATATTTCATTTTCAAACACAAAACATCACATTCAACTTACTTTGCATACTTAATCATTCTTACAATTACTTTATCAAATCAACCCCTATACATGCCATATAAATAAAAAAGTTGTTTAACAAAATCTACGTGAATAAATCTGGATAGTGTGATCCTTGATGTAGATCCGATCTTCCGTATGTATATAAGTCAATCTACAAAATAAATAATATACACAAGTAAACTTATAGAAACTTAGTAAGCTCATAGGCATAAAATATAAATCTTATTGAACATTGTACACAGTCATATATCTTTTAGTTTAACTAATTCATCCTGTAAATCACAATTTCATTATTAAGCTCATTTGAATAATTTCCATGTTACTATTCAAAATATTTAATTCCTTTGGGCCCATTTCTCATTTACTTCCATTGTCAAATTAGGGAACAATAATCGAATTGAGTACTTCATTATCACATTGTCATGGTAAACCATGGAATTGCACATAATCACATAACACACACTGAAGCCATAGCGCCGCCATGATCTTACACGAATTACATATCATACCGATGCCATATCCCAGATATGGTCTTATATGGAACACATTATCACATCATACCGATGTCATAGCCCAGCTATGGTCTTATACGGGAACACGTATCACATTGCACCGATGTCATAGCCCAGCTATGGTCTTATATGGAAGCACATATCACATCTTTTCCGTCAATTCATCATGCTCATAAAACGAAAGCACTCAAAACCATTATTCCAACTAATTTGTACTTTTAGTTAAACATTATTTAGTAATTAATACAATTTGATAGTATTCATCTACAATAAGGTACCTTAGCAATCATAATATTTTCATAATAAAACATTGAACTTTTCCATATGAACTTACCTGGGCTAATTTGCAAAAGTCGTAGAAATTCATGGACTATTCTTGCAATTTTTCCTTTCTACGATTCACTTCGTTTTCTTGATCTATAATTATAAAATCATTCATTCATTAGCATCTATTTCAATTCTATTCTATTTCACAAATTATGCCCTTAAATTTTTGAAATTACACTATTACCCCAAACTTTTCAATTTTTACAATTTAGTCCCTACTCAATTTATTCATCTATTGAGCTAATTACTCTCAAATAACACTTTAGAAAGACATTATAAACTACTTCTAAGCCTTTAACACTCAAAATTTCATCACAAAACCCTAATTCCAACAACTTTCACAATTAGATCCTAAAAATTGATTTCTATAAAAATCTCTTCATAAAATCATCATATAATAAAATTAAAACCTCAATTCCATGATAAATCATCATAAAATTTTAGGACTTATTCATGGAAACTTTAAAAATTACCCATGAAATCAAAAACTAATGAATTAAACAAGTGGACCTAGTTGTAAAAGTCTCAAAAATACAAAAATTACAAGAAATAATCAAGAATTGGGCTTACATATAGTAAAAATATGAGAGACCAGCTTAAAATAACCCTTCAATGGTGTTTTTTTCTGGAGAGGATGAAGAAAAAATGAAGAAAACTCTAGATTTACCAAATATATCATATATTACAATTAAATTTTTACCCTATTTCCAATTTTGCCCCTTGTTCACACTTGATTTTTGTTTTTCCTGCACTTTCATGCTGTCAACCCATCAATTTGGGTTTATTTACCTTTTAACTCCTTCTTTGATAATATCTTAAGCTATTTAATCATATTCTATAATTTTGTACTTTATTCAATTCAGTCCTTTTTCTTCAATTAATAACCGAAATGTTAAAATTTCTTAACGAAACTTTAATACTAACTTATTAACGCTTCATAAATATTTTTAGAAATATTTATGGCTCGGTTTATAAATTCGAGGTCTCGATACCTCATTTTTATCTCTTTTAATCTACAAATTTTCTTTAATTCATAATTTCACTAAAAAAATTTTATAAAACCACACCTAACCTTTACTTACTAACATATAAACTCACATGTCAGATTTAGTAATCTCAAATTACTATTCCGATATCACTGAAATTTGGGTCGTTACAACACGGACATGTCACATAGGCGTGTGAGCCCATTTAACTTGAATGTGTTCTAAGGTTGCACGGGTCTTTCAAGTCGACTGTGAACCTACTGTAGGGTTGGTAAGCACTACTTAGACCTTTAAATGCTTGAACTGTATGTATGATGTATGTACTGAGCATGATGATTATATGAATGAGTACTGAATTGTATGTATAACTGATATTTATGTATTAGCATGTCACCTACTGTATGTTGCATTGCATTGGGTTGGGGTGTTGATATTTGGAGGAAGTGTACTGAAAGGCTCTTAAGCCTATTATCTGGAAACTCAGCTGCAATTTACTGATTATGTACCGCATTCGGTACAACTTGGAGTGTAGGGATGGGTGGGTGTTTTAAACCCCACGATAGACAGAAATGGTGTGTAGAGGCTTGTTGGGTAGGACTCTATTACTGATTAATGTATACCTGGTATTATTACTGTGATGGTCTTAGGCCCTAATGCATATTTGATACTGAAACCGAAATGGGCTAGGGCCTTAACTGCTACTGAAACTGAAATGGGCTTAGGCCCAGACTGCATTTGACTGATGACTGATGTTTGATTGTATGCATGTCTTCTGTGGGGATTACACATTAAGCTTACGTAAACTCACCCCTTCTATTTAATCTGTACAGGTAATCCCCAGAGTTAAACGGATCGGTGCGGCGGAGGATTCAGTGGTGACCACAAGTCTATTGAACGGTTTTTAATTTCTCTTATGGTTTTAATTCCTATTTGCTTCTAGGTATTTTTGATGTAATATGGGACCTTTGGTCTGTCTACCTTTGTTTTGGGATTTTAACTATTTTCACGAACTTTTGAATCGCAACGAAACTCGGTTTTTTATTAAACACAACGTTTTTCCTAAAAGCGAACGATTTTCCTCAAATATCACAGTTTTAATATCTTCCGCTACAGAAGAGGTTTAAACGGATCAAATTAACAAGAAAATAGTTTTGGAATTGATGGAAGATAAATAAAAGCTAATAAATGGAAACGGTTTAACTTGACAAATTCGTTTTCAAATTCCACTTCATGTGACATAGCAAGATTCGGCCATAACGTCTAGGCCGAGTTTGGGGTGTTACATTAGTCCTTATACTTTTATGTTCATTAATTTAGTTTTTTACTTTCCAAATTTCAAAATTTAGGTCTAATTGTTAACACCATAAAAAATTTTCATTAAATTTGTTGGTGTGACATTCTAAAGTAAAATATTTTATTTGATAGTTATGTAACTAAAAAGTAGTATTATAATAAACCTAAATTTTACAAAATAATTTTAACAGTGTTAACAAGTAGTTTTAAATTTGAAAATTTAAAAATAGAAAGACTAAATTCTTAGAAATAAAAGTATAATGACTAAATTATAAATTTAAAAAGAGTACAAAAACTTATGATACATTTTAACCAAATTTCATTTATATATTATTATTTTTATTGTCGTTTAGTGGGGGAAAAAAGGCGAGGTTTTAGCTTTTGTAGTTGACTTGGCCTAGAAAGTTTAGAGGATGGTAAAAGGAAAGGGAATCTTATACCCTCCACAAAGTTACCTTTTATCAAAGTATACTTTTGTTAATGGATCTCTACTCATTGCAACCCACCTTCTTTATTCTTATTTCAATAATTCATTAATCTAAATACATGAAATTAGAGGTATTCACGTTCCATTAAATTAAATTTAAATCGATTTCATACATAATATTAATATTATATACAATTACTCAAGTTCGGTAGGTTGAAACTATGGGTTCTAAGTTCACCTAATTACTCAATTTTATAAATGAACTATAACCAAATTAAACATATTTAATAATTGCGTTATATTGTAGTATGTTTAATTTCTATATGAAAGTTAAAAAATGTTAGTAAACTATTCGAAAGTTACTAGGCTATTAAATTTATTATTGTATGGCTTTCTCCATTTGCACTGTTTGCACCAATTAAAATCTTTTTTCCCCCTTCTCTTTTATAATTTAATTTTTCTTTTTTATGAAACAGTTTTGAACGTCACAAATCTACAAACCTGAATTCAAATAGGTTTCTTCTCTGATCTCCGAGATTAATTGTTAGATTGACTTGGATCTAAGATATGTTCTTCTTCTTGTCGATGGATATTGATCCGTTGTACCGGTTATTGAATCGTTGCTTGAAGCTCATTCGCAAACTTTAAAAAATAAAACCTAACAACCCAGTAACTGTTGAATAATTTGGTGACCATTTTATAACTTTTTGAAGTTCAGTAAGCAAAAGGTAAATTTACTAATAGTTTAGTAATCTCGGTATAATTTATCCCCAAAAAAGGTAGCATGTTAGAAACTTGAAAATGAATTTGAGTGAATTAAGTTGAAACTTTAAATATTAAAACTCAAACTTGACTCATATTTTAAATAAATATTTTATTTTAAATTCAATTTTCGAGATTAATATTTCTATCTATAACTTACTTTTCTGTATGCATCTATCATTGATTTTTGAAGTATTCATTGGAATAAGAAATATTTATTTACTTAAATTTAATAAATTTTAATTCAATCTTAAAATTTTCAATTTATTATTTAAAATATATTAAAAATATTTTCGAGTCTCCAAATCAACTTGTATTATTAAAAAAATATTTCAAATAAATATAGTTCCATGATAAGAATGCAATTGCAGCTCTTATTATTCTAGATTCCCTATGAAGAAAAAATAGAGAAATTCTTCCAACACAAAGAATTTTCTCATTAAATTTCTAACAACAATATTCCACTCTTAATTAATTTTAGTGCCCATATTCTTCTATTATATGGTTTTATGCTATTCTAAAAAATAAAGCTTGGATTGGACCCAACTTCAACTCGTATAATGACTTCTGTTGATAACCTATGCTTTTAACGGTCCAACTTACGTGAAATATGCTTAGTAATCACCTTTTTTTTTTCTTCCCAATATTCTCTTATCACCATCGAATTTAACATGTCATGCATAATTTTATTTTTATAATTACTTATAATATTACCTCAACTTTTAAATATAACAATTAATGATTAATGCATTTCAATACAAACTCATATTTTTTTGTCCTGACAATAATATTAATATCAACTAAATTAAAATTTAATCCACTTAATTGTGTTTTATTTATGATATTTTTAATTAAAATTCATAATATAATAAATTATAAATAAACCATAACTTATTTTGACTCATAAACAATTTTATATATTTCTTTTAAAAAGAAAATAATCGTGCTCAAAATGAATTATAGATATCTAATTAGCTTAGATCCGAATAACATATTTTGTAATTTAAATAAGTATAAATTTTATTTAAATGTATAATAAAATTAATATAAAATATTTTAAAATAATTTTATTGTTACTTTGAATAGTAAAATTGGGTTTTCGGGTCAATCCAACTTGACTTCAAAATCAAGTTGTGTAATTGCAAAATGAATCTTAAATCCCAATCTGTCAATTCCAATGGGAATAGTAGACGCAATAATAATTTATTGGGTAAATTAAAGTAAAGATCACTCAATTATAATTTTTTTTTATGATCCAACCATGAAAAGTTACAAAATAGCCACTCAACTATTCAATTTCATCTTTTTTTGTCACAAACTGGTTAAAGTAAAAATAGAAACGCCCAAAAACTTAAGATGATTGAATGACCAAAAAAAAGAAAATTGAATAGTTAAGTAACTATTTTGTAACTTTTTATAGTTAAATATCTATTAATGTAATTTACCCTATTTTTTTTAAACTTACAAATACAATTATTATAAAGTATAAGCTCAATTATAATTAATATATTTAAATAATTACAACCAGAATCAATAACCAAAACATATTTAAATTTAAATCAAAATAATGGGCATAAATGATAAGGTTTTGGACTGAAAACTTCCCACATGATTTAAATATAGCATGGGACTTGAACTCTCAATTTTGTCTTCATTGACAATAAGTAATATTTACTTCAAAAAATTATTTGTGATTTCCTTTGGAGGATGATACACTACTTATGGAGGAAATTTTCCGAATTTGAGATCAAGGTTTTGAACAATTCTTTTATTTATATAATAAAGACTTTAATGGTAGTCAAGTCAACAATCTAGAAGCTAACTTACTTACACATGAATATTTTTGAGAATTTATCAAAGCATGTGGTTGCCACGTAAGTTGCATAAATTTAAATGAATATATTCATTCCCATTTTGGAAGTAACAATAGCGATCAAGTTTACCAGAAAACAAAATCATTTCTAAGTATTAAAATAAATAAATTTATAAAAAAAATACTTAATTTAGCATTTATTTCTGTATTGAGATTTAAATTTTCTTTTTTATCAAATAATTATTAAGTTTAAAAATTAATTTAGACAAAATAAAAATTCAAATCTCAATATTAATATAAATAATGATTTAATCGAAAAAAAATATGATGCATGTAATAATAAAATAAATGGAGAAAGTAAGAAATATTTAAATAATGAAAGAAAAGGAAGAAATTGATGCGATTGGAGCCGGAGCCAATTGTCCTAAAAATGTTGGATGTGATGTGATCTTCCATTCGCCAAAGCAAAAGGGACTTTGTGATTTGGTACATTAAAGCTGCATTTTTTTAATATTTTTTTCTACTGTTTATGTTCATGTTGGGGTTTATGAATGTTTATTTTAATAATATTATATTTAAGATTTGAACGTAAATTTTTTAAAAAAAATATAATGTGTCTTATCATTTCACTTAGTCATGATGTAATATTTTACATAATTTTAATATATTTTATATTATATTTACGTAATTAATATAAAAAAAAGGAAAATGTAATATTTGGCAACCAAACATTGGTACATAGAAAGGTATGCAATATTTGTCAGCCATTTGACAGAGAAAAGTTTGATTGTTTGCCACTAAAAGATAGGACAGTGTCAAATCTGAAATTTGATAATACAAATAGATGCTACCAATGCTTTCTTTTTTTCCATTCCCCTATATTTAGATGCTAAAAAAGCTTGAGAAAATCAACAAATTAATGATGAAATTTACAAGTTAGATACTTAAATAAAATGCTAAATAATTACTTATAAATGGTTTAGAAGTAGGGTGTTTTGAATTGGAAAACTTTAAGAGTTTTTGGGGTTTCTATAACACATCTCCATTCTTAAACCAGCAAATGGTGTATTATTATGGAGAAAATGATTATAAAAAAGTGCATACGGTAATACTTCGTATTTATACTTACGGTTACTTAAAGGGGTTGTTAATCAAAAAGCGTTTATATTCTACGTTCATTTTAATTAACAACTAATTAAAATTTGAGATTTATAGGGAAAATTTGTGTTTTTATAGATAATATTCAATTATTTTTTTTTAACTTTCTTTGAAAACTTAGGGTTTTACATCCAATTATTTAGATTTTTATAAGAAAAAAAATGAGTTTTTACTTGTAAAGCCGTTTTATTCTTTAAATAAAATGCAAATTTCTTTCGATATTTAAAATAAATTTTTTTTAAAATTTAGCAACAAACTGTATAATTTATATGTAAAAAAAAACTTATCAAAATAGTACGTAGGATTGAATTATCTCTTTAAAGCAGCAAAAATATTTGCTTTTTTCACTATAAGAATTCAACCAAAACGTGCTTCGACTAACGGGGTCTTCCTTTTACCATATCCAGACAACAACAACAAGGTCAAACAATTCTCAAATCTCCAATAAATCCTGTAATGGCGGCCAACACCACCACCATTATTATTCTTCTTCTCGTTACAAACAAACCATTACTCCTCACTCTGACTTAGTCCCTTTGACAATATCCTTAAAAAAAAAAATAGACTATAGCTTTATCACTCTTATATATATGTATATGTAATATTAAAACAATAACAAAAACCTCCATTAAACCCATCTCTCTCTTCTCTTTATATAATATTTCTCTTGGTTTTTCGTTCCATTTTCACTTCTATTATGGACCCATTTTCTTTTTTGTCCTTTCTTTTCCATGCTCTGTGAAAGGTAGCAGCTTTGACATTAGAATCAACTTGAAGAACCATTTTTTTTAACTCGGGGGTTTTTTTTGTTGTGTTTTTTGGGTAAAAAAAATGGGTAGTAAATGGAGGAGAGTTAAGTTGAGTTTAGGCTTGAATCTTTGTGCTTATTTACCAAGAACTACAGATGGTGATGATGATGGTGATTATCATCCACTTCCTTCTAGTGAAAGATTATCTGATGCTGCTTTGTTACCTCCCTCAAACTGGGAAAATATGGTTCGTTGTAGGACAACAACTCCTTTGCCTTCTTCTCATTGTTTAAGGTTGCCTAAAAGTTTGTCTAAAAGTTCAAGCAAATCATCTAAGGTTTGGTTCAACTCTTTCTTCTAGTTTTTTTCCCCTTTGGATTGTTTCTTTTTCCTGTTTGGTTAGTGAGAAAATGTTGTAGTTTGATTGCGTTTTGCATTTTTTTTCTTGCATATGTTCTGTTTGATATTTTTTGTTTAGCTTTTGATATTAACTATTGATGCTGAAAATTTCTTGTTATGTTGGAACTTGGATTTTTTATTGAGGGGAAAATGTTGTTTTTTTTATGAATATATTTAGTATATTCAATTTTTTTTTAAATAATTTTCATACTTTTGAAAGTACATATACATCCTAGATTTTGACTAAGATAGCCTTAATTCAATTATTAAGGTTGTATTGTGTGTCTAATCATATTTTATTCTTATTTTAACATATGATTAAGTAGGGTGTATTGACCAAAGTTGTTGAACTTTGGATTTTTCCTTTGGGTTTGTGGGGTTAATACAAAAAGTTCCTTTCAGGACTATTTTCTATTGCATGGTTAAAGATGACTAAAAAAATATTGAGAAAGAAAAAAAATAACCTTTTTTTTATGAGCCTGATGTTGTGACATGTCTTACATAGATTCGAGTATAAATATTAGATACGCGTATATAATTTAGGACACGAAAAATAATACCTTAAATGTTTGTTGTGTATTTTGTTTCAGCAAACATGTTCGATATGTTTGATGAAGATGAAACAAGGAGATGGACATGCTATATTCACTGCAGAGTGCTCACATTCGTTCCACTTCCATTGCGTTGCTTCGCATGACAATCAAGTCTGTCCGGTTTGTCGATCGAAATGGAAAGAAATCCCGATCCGGAGCCCCGGTTTGGATCCTGGAGGATGGTCACGAAACGATGCTTTGATGGATGTAGCCCACCGGTTGCCTGTACCTCAACGTAATTTAAATCAATGGCACATTCGAGGTCCCGAGCCAGGTGTTTTCAACGATGATGAATCCTTGGATCATCTACCTGTGATTGCTGAAAGTAACAATACCTTGGATAACACGTCTGATACAACAATAAAGATCGAAACGTATCCAGAGGTTTCAACCGCACCGAGGTCCCATTCTTATGATGATTTCACAATTCTTGTTCATCTTAAGGCTGCTGTCATGGCTGCAATTCGAAATCCTAGTCTGAGTGGAGGTCAGGTTAACTTGTTGCAATCTCGAAGTCCTCGTGCTCCAGTTGACCTTGTAACGGTGCTTGATATTAGTGGTAGCATGTCCGGTACTAAGCTTGCGTTACTAAAACGAGCAATGGGATTTCTCATACAAAACCTCGGTTGCAATGATAGACTCTCGGTCATTGCCTTCTCCTCAAATGCTCGCCGCCTCTTTCCACTCCGTCGGATGTCTGACATAGGGCAGCAGCAGGCACTTCGAGCTGTTAATTCTGTGATTGCAAATGGTGGTACCAACATTGCAGAAGGTCTAAGAAAAGGTGCCAAGGTAATGGAAGATCGGACTGAAAAGAATCCAGTTTCCAGCATTATACTTTTGTCTGATGGGCAGGATACAGTCAATGGCGTGCGTCCGAACTCGTCTTACCCCAACTATGGGTCGCTCGTTCCCATTTCTATACGCAGTGGTGACAACAGAGAATTTCAGATTCCAGTCCACACTTTCGGTTTTGGTACAGATCATGATGCTTCATTGATGCATTCGATTTCGGAGATCTCTGGAGGGACGTTTTCTTTTATAGAAACTGAAACTATGATCCAAGATGCACTTGCACAATGCATCGGAGGTCTTTTAAGCGTTGTGGTTCAAGAGCTACAAGTGTGTGTAGAGTGCATGAATCCGAATCTCTGCCTGAGTTCACTTAAAGCTGGAAGTTATCGAAGCCATGTTTCAGCTGATGGAAAAACCGGATTGATCGATGTTGGGGATCTCTATGCCGACGAAGAGAGGGATTTCTTGGTATCGGTTAAAGTACCAGCTGAGTCCTCTCAATGTGAAACATCATTACTAAAGGTGAAATGTGTTTATAGTGATCCTTTAACGAAAGAAATGACATCTACGGAGAGTGGTGTCGTCCGGATTCAAAGACCTAAAATAGCCGGGCAAGAAGAAGTGTCAATCGAAGTAGATAGGCAACGCAATAGGTTCCGAGCAGCAGATGCAATGGTGGAGACAAGAACCGCAGCCGAGCAAGGAGATCTTGCCGGTGCTGTTTCAATCCTCGAAAATTGCCAAAGGGTATTGTCCGAGACTGTTTCCGCCAAATCTCGGGACCGACTTTGGGTTGCATTGGATGCGGAGCTCAAGGAGATGGAAGAAAGAATGGTAAGTAGGCATGTATACGAGGTATCTGGGAGAGCATATATTCTTTCGGGACTGAGCTCGCACTCATGGCAAAGAGCCACCACGAGAGGCGACTCCACCGATGGTTCAAGCTTGGTTCAGGCATATCAAACGCCATCAATGGTTGAAATGCTAACTCAATCTCAGGCATTTTTATTGAGTAGTCCATCAACACAAGGGCTTCTTCAATCACTATGGTCACAACCAAAGCCAAGGTAATATTGGAAGTTTTTAGGGCAAAATAACAAGGAGCAGCAAATAGAAGCCAAACTACACGTATGTTACTACGAGTGCCTGCAATCATATCCAACATTTGTGTTCGACACTTGTGTCAAATGTATATCCGAATAAGTATGAGAATAACTCTTCAATGAAATACATGTATCCAACAGTCATACGGTTATATCTTTAGCTCCGGTAACATAGGTTTCAGATATTTTTTATCTTTATGATATATGCATGGATGAGATGAAATTTATTAAATTAAATTTACTAAAATTGTCAATTTTTAGAACATACATATATTTTTTGATCGAAATATTTTTTGACCTATAGAAAGATATATTTTTTAACTTTGAAATGCATTTTAAACAATCTCGTTTTACTTAAAATTTTAACCTTGTATTTTTGAGTCCCTAAATTATAGTGGAAAAATAATATTTAACCACAAAATTGAAAAAATTTGAAATTTTCAAAAAATTTGATAAATAATTAAGAAAATATTTTATGGTTGAAATTTAGTTTCCAAAATTTTTAGATCTTAGATTCATTAATTGTATAGGCATTTCGCAAAATTTTATAATTTTAGCACATCGGTAACATTAAGAACTAAAAGTTTGTATTTGAATTCTTCTTTGATTCTTAGTTTTGCTTTAAAAAAATAAAGAAACTATTGTGAAAAACTGCAAAATAAAAGAAATCTTAAGACCAAGAATGAAACCTAAAAGCTCGAAAAATTGCTAAAATCATAAAATCGTAAAATTTTAGCATAATAGAATCAATATAAAAAAAGGTTAGGAATTAAAGAAAAATTCAGATTTATCCAAAATTTTGAAAAACTAAGAAATAATTTGAATTTTTAATTCTTGATGTTCCCGACGTGTTAAAATTAAAAAATTGTGGGTTGCTTTCATAATTAATGAATTTAAGATACATAAATTTTTATCACTAAATTCCAACAGTAGGTTTTTGTTTTTTTTTTTAAATTTTTTTCTACTTTATTGGCTGGAAATATTTTTTTTACTGTAATCTAATGCTGTTTAGGGATAAAAGTTAAAGTCGAAATAAAGTTCTTTACCACTATGAAATTAAACAATGTAAATTTTTCTGGGCAAAAAAAAAATTCAAGGCACTAAAAAAATTTTCAACAAGAAATTTAATGAAGTACAAGTTTAGAGATTCATTTCTAAATCCGTATTTGAGAAAATGTTAAAGACAGAGTGTCAAAAACATGTACTTCATTAAAAATAAAGAGATTAATTTCTATAATTTAAAGCCTAATGAACTTTTGACTATGTACAAATACTGCCTAAAGCAACAAAGGACTTGCCTTTGTTAGTTTTTTTTAAGAACCTGTAATCCAGACTCACCATTGTTGAGGTTTCCTCTGAGCTTTTGCTAGGGGCTTTGATTTTTTTGAATCAGAAGGCAGCTTTTTACCTTTTTCGGATCAATGGACTTAGACTTCGATCGAAACCCCAATTTTTTCAAGAAAAGGTTCCAACCACGCTTTGCTTTCACCAACTTTTCAAGTTCTTCCTTCATGCCCGAGCATTCTTTCTCAAGTACCGAAACCCGCTCCATTATGTCATCAGCCTCCACCAAATGGTCTCGAACAGCTCCAACACGTGTGTTGTTTCCAGCGTTATCGAGATTCCCATTTGGATTTTGTGAGTTTTCGAGGTTGTCCGTGACAAATAACCAACCGGCAATGGATGTGCGAAGCCGAAGTTGTTCAAAAAATAGGACTTGGACAATGACTCGGAGTGGTAGCCTCTCGTTCTGGGTTGCGTGAGTACTGGCTTCCAATGAGAGCTTCTGGCAGTTCATAAGGCTGCATATTTGTTCCCTCTCGGAATCTGTCAGCCATGGATGTGCCTGGATGAAAAGTAATAAACGGTGAAGCTAAGACGAAATGTAATGGCAATACAAAGATTATTTTGCAGGCATTTCTTCCATGGATTCAGGTGTGAGTAGCTGTGCTGATAAGGATATGAAATATTGAAATTATTAATAGGAATGAATGCATAATCATAGTTTTTCAATCCAGTGATTCGAAACGAATGATCAAATTTGGTGATGAACCAAGAACTAGGAAGATTCTTACCTTAAGGTATATGTCGATTGCACGATAAATTCCGTCGTTTAATGGTCTGGCATAATCGGGAATAACAGCAGCAAGTGACTGAAACTTTGGCAACTTCAAATTAACATCAGGTGCCACTTCAGCCAGGTATCCATCCACCAAGGTAGCCACCATTGTCATTGGGGTCAATGGATGGGAACCTCCCATAAGCTGCCCCTCATCAATGATATAATTCGAAGGGTCGAGCGGCTCGTTATCTACGCGAGCAAAATGATCAAGAATCCGCTGAACACAGTCAATGTCGTAAAGGGTTTCCATGGAGTACCCGACATTCGGTATCAGAAGATCTTCCAAAGCAGCTTGATCCAGCTGAGCCCCAATCTGTTTCTCTAGCTTGTCTTGACACGATGGCCTCGCCTGTAAAACCATTGATGTTCGGAGAAGCCTCAACAAGAAATTTGTTGGGGTGGCACCCTTTTGAGTGGGTACCAATGCCACTATTTCTTCAAGGAGATTCCTTTGATCTGCATCGGATGGGTGAGACACAAGTGATCTAGGGGCTGCATGGTCTCGGCCCTGGAAGCTTGATTGCCTACACAACAACGAAAGATGCCTCTTAGCGTAGTGGACAACGGAACCGGCAATCCTCTCTGGCTTCATGCCTCTTGATTCGACAGCTAGAATCAACCTTTTATACGACGATAATCTAAGCAAGGACGCATCTTCATACCACCAATCCTCACTCAATGGTTGTGGTTTGGCTGTCGAACATATTCCATTCCATAAGACATGATTGCCTTCAGGACATTGTGCGATGCCGTTTTCCGGCAGAGGCCAACTAAACAAATTCGTATCAGCACAAGCTTTCATTGCCAAGGAATCAATGCATCGCGAAAAAATATGAAGCTCTTCTGAATACGGTAGAAACTCTTTGCAGGTTTCAAGAGCTTTGATCGTGTCCGTCCAATGACCAAACATTTCGTTCAGAAAACTTTCGCTTAGCATTATAAGATTTCCATCCCCGCGATCTTCAGTCATTTGAAGATACTCGGCAGCACAACGAATACCTACTATATTCAGCGCAGTGAGCTCTAATCTAATGCCATAGCAGAATTTGGCTACAAGCAAAAAGGTCTTGGCTCCACCAGGTAAGTCATGAAATTGCAGGACACACTTTTCGTCATCCTCACTGGAATAATCGTTAATTCGATTCTCAATTACTTGGCTTCTTGACAGCAAAGGAAACTGATTAACAAGGCGAAAATCAAGAAAAGGGAAAAGACAATCTGATTAGTAAAGGAATAAGGCATTCCATTGACAATATCTTTAATGAATGAAAGTAGGAAGCATTCTTCTACAACGATATGAACCAAGGTAAGCACCTTGTGAAGATGGAAGGCCATTTCTCCTACTTCGACAACAAGATCGCTCGGAAGACCGGTCGAGCACAACCTGAAAGACGAAATACAGGATCATATTGTAATACGAAACGCGAAAAAGGGCAAAAATAATGGAGAAACAAGCTGCCAATTCAATCATGGAACTAATGCCAGTATTCAAGAAAAATTCAAACACAGACACATACAGGTAAACCAGAATTGAACCCATATCGCATTTACTGATTTCACACTCTTATTTCACTCTTCATATATTAAAAAGAAAACCATAAATCCATGAACCCTAAATCCTAATTATCAGCACAGAATACAAATAGGTATCAAACAAAATTCTGCATATTAACAATAAAACCAAAATATCCATCTAAGCACATTTCAATCTCTTTTTTTTTTTTCATTGGGAATTAGAAACACCTAACCATCAAAAACCCAAAATTCTAACTTAAAAATGATAATAACAAGTAAAATAGAAAGTTACTTGTAACTCAAGAAACAAACAGTTAAACCCATATTTTTTAGGAAATTTAGAAAAAAAAATCGAAACAGTTAACCAAGCAAGAATGAAACTACAGAAAAATGGAAGAAATTACCAGGTTTGGCCGTCACGGTGAAAGACTTCTGATTTCGATCCCAACTTCATGGTCATGCTTGCCATTTTTTTTCACTTGAATCCAAACGTTTACACTCTCACCTTAAATTTTAAAAAAAAAACTGAAAGAAACAAAGTGAAATGAAAATAGAAATGATTTCTACGTTACACTAAACAATAAATTCTTTTTAAAAAAATAGTAAATAATATTCATAAAAAGGAAGAAAAATTAAAAGAAAATGGGAAATAAGGGAAGTCCCGAGTCTTAAGGGGAAGGAATATCCAGGCAGTTCCTTGTTGCAACTTACGTGAAATTTGACAAAAAAGAAAAAATCTTTACAGATAAATATCAAAATTATATATACATAAATTTTAATTTTGTATAATTTATATATAAAATTTTGAGTTAATTTAATTCTTACACATTATTAACACAATTATTAATATAATATTATTTTTTATTTATATATTGCATACAGAAAAAATTATATTTGTCAAATATAAAAATAAATTAATGTATTTATATATTTGAATGTGTATAATTAAATCAAAATTAAAATTTCATATATACATTTAAACCATAATCATAATTTAATGCATATAATTACACCAAATTAAAATTCATATATCAAATTACACATTAAATTGAAATCCATGTATAATTTTAAGATTTATAACTAATACTTATATATCATTAACAAATTACTATATTGAATATTGAATTGAAAATAATTAATAAAATGAAGAAGATAAAAATCAACCGATAAAAATAAAATTATTTCCAAACACCGCAAGATTTAAAAAATGATATTTATTGCAAAAGATGGTAAAATTATTTCCATTGTTATTTATTTTAATAATTAATTAAAATATAAATATTTTTAATTATTTAATTTTAATTCAAGTTAAATCTAAAAAAATTTAAAAGACTTGCATTTTAAGGCCCATTACATACAAGCCAAGTCAGCAGGGTTAGTACCTCGGCACATAAACTTTAATTTTAATTGGTAAAAAGACATCTTTAGATTTCGGAATTGAGCAAATTAGTCCCTATAAAAAAATTGGAGCAATTTAATTTTGTAAATTTTGAAAGTGAGCAATTAAGGACAATTAAGCACCGTGTTAATGTCTTTCGTCAATTGTGCATAGTTTTTATTAGTATAATAACAAATTTAGCCGTCGAAGTTTACATATTTTGTTAATTTGGTCTTGATTCTAAAAAGTTCAACAAATTTAGTCTCGGTATTTACACATTGACAAAAAAATTATGGCCTAAATTTGTAAAATTATGAAAAAATTGATAGAATGTGTAAATTATGAGAGCTAAATTTGTTATTATACCAATCAAATTTATGTAAAATTGACTAAAACATTAACGCCATGATTAATTGTCATTAGTTGTGCACTTTTGAAATAGATAAGGATTAGTTTATTGCGGTTTTTCTAGAGGGACTAATTTGATCGATATTCTAATTAAGAGAGACCTAACAGATTTTTTACCATTTAATTTTAACATATTTTTAAATTATATTTAAATCTCGGTAGTCCTTAACAAATTATTCACATTAATAGAATATTAAATGTCTAAATTTACACCAAAACGCATCATATCAATTAAATTAACATTGAATCAATATAAATTTTTAGGTCAAATAATTTTATTAGTCCTTTTACTATGCATAAGTTACAGATTTGGTTTTTTCACTTTAAAAATTGATATTTTTAATTTCTGTACCTTTCAAAATTTAAAAATTTAGTCTTAACTAAACGATAATTGCTAAATTCATTAAATTAAATTATGTCATTTTCAAAATTTTATATGCCCTTAAGACTAATAAGATAAAAAGATCTCTCGAGTCCCTCTCAATTTTGTAATTGAGAAATTTGGTCCCTCTAAAAAATTAGAGTAATTCAATCCTTGTCAATTTCAAAAGTGAGAAACTAAGGATAATTAATCACAAATTAATGTTTTTCATAAATTGTATATGATCTTGATTGGTATACTAACAAATTTAACCCTAAAATTTTACACATTCAGTCAAATTGGTCTTATTTTAACAAATTTATCCCACAACATTTTGTAAATATGTAAATGTTGAGGCAAGATTTGTTGAGTTTTTTTTTTAGAATAAGGCCAAAATGACAAATATGTAAAATTGAAAGTTAATTTTTTATTATATCAATCAAAATTATTTTCAATTGACGGAAGATATTAATATTTTGATTAATTATTCTTAGTTGCTCACATTTGAAATTGACAAAATTTAGAAGGACTAATTTACTCAATTTTTATATTAAGAGGGAGTGGAGAGTTTTTTTCCCTACTAATAACAAGAAGAAAAGAAAAAGGTTAACCCAAACCATGAAAAGAAGCCCATAAAGCTGCCCCAACGAACAATACCTCTGTCCCTCTCTCTCTCACTCTTGAGTCTTTGTACTGAAGTCCTCCTTCGATCTTAGCCTAAAGCCGAGGACAGTGTTACAAGTCTCTCGTCAACAGCAATGGAGGCTTGGATCAGAGCTAGAGTAACCTTAGCTCTCACTTTATTCGCTCTTTTATTCTTCGTCTCCAGATCTTCTCCTCCACGTCAATTTGTAATCTCCAACGCCGAGCGTAGAGTAAACACCGTATCTTTTTCTTCTTCTGCTTTTTTTTTTTTGATCTTAAATTGTTCGACATTGTCGAAATTATTTTATCCGCTTTAGAAGGAATGATTTTGAGTTAGAGTATATGTGAATTATATTTAAATTTCTCCAATTGAAAAAAAAGGAGGAAACGTAAAATTAACGCTTGATTACAGTTCTTTCTTTTTCAATATTTATTTTTTTATTCGAATTGTCGAAACTATGATTTAAGATTATATAATTTTACTTTTTTGATAACAAAAAGATTTTGAGTCAGAGTATATATGAAATTGAATTTTAATTGATCCAATTGTAATAATATTGTGACATTAATGCTTGATTACAGCTCTTTCTTTCTTTTCTTATCCTAAGTTTTTATTCGAAATTTTCGAATTTATGAATTTTTTTTTTCCTTAAGGAATTGATTTTGAATGAGACTATATGAATTTGTACTGTAAATGCTCCTATTGCCCAAAAAAAAAAAAGTAACATTAATGCTTGATTACAGCCCTTTCTTTTATTTTAATCTTTATTTTTTATTTGAAATTGTTGAAATTATGATTTACGATTCTAGATTCTTTTTGTGTGTGTGGGGGGGGGGTGGGGGGATAAGGAAATGATTTTGGGTGTGAATATATATGAATTTATGTTTTAATTGATCCAGTTGTAAAAATAATGTAAAATTGATGCTTGATTTTAATTTTTTCTTTAATTTAGCTTTCCTTTTACCTGATTTACGTGGATTTTGTCAGTTGTTTTTGCTTCTTAGTTGTTTGATTATTTAAGATATTGTTTTTGGTTGATGCAGATTGACTTGAGCTCCCACATTATTAATGTTCACTTGACTTTGAAGGTAATTTCTTTCTTTAATGCTGCCAATTTATTGATTTCCTAATGACTTTATATTTATTGACATATATGAATTATTGTTTAAATGATTGAAAGAATATCTCCTCAGAAAAAAAAAGATTGAAAGGAAAAGAATATTAACACATAGAGGATGAGGTTTATAAACGGGGTCTCGATTTCATCTACCCAAACATAACATTCAAATATTTGCATGATGATATGGAGAACTGAATTACCGAATCTCTAGATTTCTAATATTTGCATGTAGTAATGGTTATGATAACATATGAGTCTCTTTTAGGTCGAGAATACTGGTACTAGACCTGCTTCAGAAGTTGTTCTTGCTTTGACCCCCACTGAAGTTGACCATCTAGCAATGGTTGATGCATTAGCAATTAAAGGAAAGCGGAAGAAGACTACTTCAGTTCATCTTGAAGTAAAACCAACTGAACTGCCTGATGCACCACCTATTGACGCTAAATATTTTACTATTTATTTGGCTGATCCATTAAATTCAGGAGAAAGCACAACGCTGGAAGTGTTGTACGTGTTCATGCACTTCCTAGAGCCTTTTCCAGCAGAGATAGCCCAATCAGAATCTCAGTTAGTATTTTATCATGATACTGCATTAATATTGTCGCCGTATCATATTAAGCAACAAACAACTTTTATTAAGACACCAAGTACCAAGGTCGAATCGTTCATAAGGGTGGAACCTACAAACCGTGTCGGCACTGAAATAAAGTATGGGCCATATGAGGACTGTCCTCCATACTCTATTTCTCCAATTCATGTACACTTTGAGAATAATAGCCCATTTGCTGTCGTTGAAGAGCTTGTTCAGGAAATCGAAATATCACATTGGGGCAACATTCAGGTCACAGAGCATTACACGTTAGTTCATGCAGGTGCCCGGCACAAAGGTGTTTTTTCAAGGTAGGGTAGCTACTGCCTCCTATGGTTCAGCTTAAAAGTTCATCAAGAACAAAAGCACCTTCTTTAAGGTTGATTTGATCATTCACTTTCTGCTGTGTACTATTTGCAGGGTTGATTACCAATCAAGGCAATTTTCTAATGGTGCATCTTCATTTAGATACCTTCTGGCAAGATTACCAGCTAGGGTTCATTCTGTCTACTACCGGGATGAAATAGGAAACATCTCATCCTCACATCTGCGTACAAATTCTTTGAAGGTATTCAGATATGTTTTTCTTGTATTTTCTCTTGTCCCTTGCAGCAAAAAGTTGTTTTGAACACTCAAATTACTCTCCTAGAAAACTTTGAATTCATGTACGAGTTATTCCTAGAAATTTATACATTGTACTCTTGTTCGTTGGATGTTCTGACCAATTAGATGGCTAAATCCCTTCATTTTTATCCTCCTTGATGGTGTTTCAGTTTCTTCTTGATATAAATTGGGAACATTTGTTTTGGAAAGATGGGTTTTGATTCATTCCCACATTTTTTTTTCATAGAATACAGCATACATTTAGAATGGGAGAAGGTCCATTGCACTTTGTGCTTTAAATGCAAGGTGTTTTGATTATTCTGTTGCTAATGTAGTTTCCAGTTTTATGATCATGCATTTACATCTTAATGCGGCCATTGCCATCATTCCTGTTGAGGCAAATGTCAGAGTAATATGAAAGGTTTTATTTATGCTTTTTTCGGCATCACTACTGTTTTTGTCTGTGTATTATGACTAAATTTATGCTTTTACAGTCGGAGCTGGAAATTGAGCCACGTTATCCTTTATTTGGAGGTTGGAAAGCAACTTTTGTTATTGGTTATGGGCTACCATTACAAGATTTTCTTTTCGAGTCATCTGATGACAAGCGTTACCTTAACTTTACCTTTGGATGCCCCCTTATTGGGATGGTGGTTGACAAGTTAACCATAAAAGTGGGTTTAGTAGAATGATCTTGGATTCATCTTGTTTAAATTACTTGTTTATAGTTGTTGCTTTAGTCCTTTTGTCCATAATGTTAAACATATATCTTATCATACCAGAACTAATATGTTACTTTTCAGGTTGTGCTACCCGAGGGGTCAACAGACCCTTCCCCCGTGGTTCCCTTCCCTGTGGAGCATCGCCTTGAGGTAGTTATTCTGAATATAACACTTTCTGTCTCTCATAATTTGGTGCACTTGCAAAGGTAGTTTGTGCTGCATATAAATTTTTGTGCCTACAATGACGATGACGTCAATGTTTTCTTTTGACAAAATTTGTGAGCAGCTTTGAGTACTACGTTAAGAAATGTTGTCTTGCAATATGAAGGCTTTGCACTTATGCGTATAGTTGCAGGAGACTTGTATTCCGTGTTGACCGAGATGCACTCCAATTTAATCATGCAGGCTAAATATTCTTCTCTTGATGTTATTGGAAGGACTGTGGTGGTCTTGGAAAAGAAAAATTTTGTTCCCATGCATAACTCTCATTTCCAGGTAATTTATCACCTTTTCTACTAGCTTTATATGTTTTTGCAATGGCGTCAATTTTATCATTGTCCATAATATTTCATCTCCTTGAGGTATTGTGCATTGGTGGATAGAACACCATACTAAGTGACACTTTCGAATCATGATGATTGAAATACATATGAAACTATTTTTGTGGAGGCTGTTATACTCTTATTAGTTAAGCCAACTATTGCAGCATATGAATAACAAGAGGCATACAATTAACCGTGCAACTTGGCAATTTCATTTATAGATATTTTTTACTTGTTTTACATTTTAGACAATATACCAATTTATCTAAGATATAGAGTCAAACCCTAGAGTTGAAGATTCCAGAGATCGGCTTTGATGAATACAATTGTTCCGGCCAAAATCTTTTCTTTGCTTATGCTTTCTAGGTAATTCTATGAAGACGCTATATGTTTGTCTTCATTAAACTATAAGCTTATGTACTAGGAAATGATTCATGCTCTTGGACTGTTTGGGGTTTAACAATTTGGTCCAACCTAGTGAACAAGCCTAGTGATATTAGCCACTATATTGGGCTTCGTTCTGTAGACAAACCCACATTAAGACGATTTATCGGTTGTGTCGTATGTTATTTCTTCATCGGTGGTGTTTAGTGGACCGAGTAACGTTCTTCAACCTCGTGTCTTTTCATTTACCCCCTCTTTGGCAGGTTTACTACACCTTCAACCCAATCTTCATGCTTGCCGAGCCTCTGATGTTGGCATCCGCATTCTTCATGTTTTTCGTGGCTTGTGTTGCTTACATACACATCGATCTTTCCATACGTAAGTGAGCTTTGCTGTAATCACAACGGTAAGTTAGCAGATAGTTCCGAATCTTCTCTCTTAAGCCTGCAGTAAAGCTGCTTTACCAGGTTAGAGCAGACCCCAACTCCGTAAATAGGAATTTCTTAGCAACTATTTTGCATGCTAAAGTTCCGAAAATTTTTTCCGATGAAATTAGTAGTTTTTTTTTTTAAATATCGTAATTTACAATGAAATAATTATTTCATTATATTTTGTCATTTTTGTTGGCAAAAACTATCCCTTTCCATTTTACTTTTTTTGTCTCTTTCTTCATTTTACCTTCGACTTCAATAATTTTGTATTTTCATTTGTGAGATAATTTTATTAATTTAAAATAATAAACATTTTCCCCATTATTTTATAACAAACTAATATAAACTAATATATGTTATTATGAAAAGAAATTTTAATTCACCATTCCTTGAATTAACTACTTTTAGATTATTTATTTTAAATTTTAAATTTTAATTACTTTAATTTAAAAATGTTAAATTTTTTTATTTTATATAATAAAATATCGGAAGATAATTTTAATATTTTATTAAATGAATTTATAAATTCACATATTTTTAATAATTTCGTTAAAGTAAAATAATTTAAAAATTTCTATTATATATTATTTTTAATATAATGTTCTTAATAGTTATTTTCTATTCTTACCTCATTGCTACAACTGGGTTTAAATTTAAACATACACCCTACTGCTGTTTTGAATCTCACAATTACAGTATTCAATCTCACCATTATATTAATTAATTTTATCACTACTGTTGTTTTTAACTTTATTGGAGGTAAACACATTACCCATCCAAATTAAGATTAAGCTTTTCATAGTCTAATCGCAAAACAAAACAATGATGTACGGATCGCCACTTAAAAATACATGGTTATCGGTACCGTACTAGCACTCACTATCAAATGGTCAGTTTTGGTTTAGTCAAAATTTTGATATGTTTCGGTCTATTGGATTTTGAAATTTTAAACTAATTTTGATTTTTTTGTCTTAATTAATTTTATTTTTTATAATTACATATAAACATAAATATAATCATCAAATGAAATTATTTTAGCTAATTAATATAAAGGGTAAATTTCACAAATGGTCATCCAATTATGCTTGTGTTTCTATTTTGGTCACCTAACCTTAAAATTTTTCAATTTAAGCACTAACATTTGGATTCATTTCTGTTTTGGTTATCCTCTATTAAATTGATAACGGAAAATGTTTTTCTAACTGGTATAATAACACATTTTAGCCCTGAATACTTACTTATTCTATCAATTTTATCCTAATTCTAAATCATTCAATAAATTTAACCCTTCATATTTACAAATTCTACCAATTTGATCCTCAAACTTTCCAACTAAATTTTTTGACTTTTAAAACAGAGGAATTTCACATCTATAAATTGTTTTATTTATGGTTGAAATTATTCAATTTGGTACATAACTCTTTTTGTTTATATTTTTAAGAAGTTAGTGTTAGAAATTAATTAAACACCATTAAAAATAATAGAAAATACAAATTTAAAAATATATATATAATCTAGAATAAAATTATATAAATAATTTAATATTTTTAAAAAATAATATTTCACTCTGACTAGCATAATTTTAGTTTTTAATTAATTTGGTAAATGATTTGACACTAAATCGAATTATTAGTGATACATATTGCTTATTGTGGATTTAAAATTTAAAAATAAATAGAATACATAATTTCTTAATCACTTTATAAAATTAAAAAATCATTATCAATGTAACAAAAGGAAATTAAATATTCATAATTTTTTTATGTAAGTATTGGTTGAACAATTGAATTTTTTTAAGTCAATTTTTTAACTCTAGATTTAATTTTCAATTTCAAGGACCAATTTTGGACATTATTTTTATGTACCTTGAAGGAAATATCATATTGTGAACAACAAGAGTAAATCTAAAATATTTTTTTTTAAGTTTTAAAAGAAAACTAATGAAAAAGAAAAAGAAAATAAGGTTTCAAGATAAACTCGTTGGTACTAGGAATTGGCTAGAAAATGGCTTGTAATTGAGAGAAGTTTTTTTCTTTTTTAGGTTTTATAAATTTATAGATGTAAAATGCTTTTATTTTAAAAGTTGAAAGTTTTGATTAGGAAGTTTGAGAATTAAATTGATAGAATATGTAAGTATTGAGGACTAAATGCGTTATACCGGTTAGAAAAGAGGCTTTCCATTTTCAATTTAACGATCATGATCAAAATAGAAATAAATTCAAACGTTATTGCCTAAATTAAAAATTTTTAAAATTAAATTACTAAAATAGGAAGGCGGGCATAGTTATATAGTTACCCTAATACTATATTTGCTTATAAATATATTTCTTATATATGATTAAGATATATTTGCATATATAATATGTTTTATTAAAAATCTAAATTAAATTATAAATATATATATATGAAAGATTATTTTAAAAATAATGATAAACTCAAAAACAATATATTGGTATTGGTATGTATAATATCTAAATAAAAATGATATATCATTCATAGCGACCTATGGGCACACATTGTTGGTCTTATTAAAAGTATGTCACATGAACAAGATGATCTGATAATGAAACAGAAAACGAGTTCAAATATTTTATTACTAATTCTTTTAGTTCTGGTTATGATTAGCCACTTAGGTATGAAGGTCAATTCGAAAAGTGGTAGAATTTAGGTTATTATTTTGTTGTTATTATTTGGATATTATATAACTCTTAGACTTAATTAGGGATAAGTTATCCACTTAGGTATGAAGGCCAATTCGAAAAGTGGTAGAATTTAGGCTACTATTTTGTTATTATATTGCTATTATTTTGTTGTTATTGTTTAGATATTGTATAACTCTTATTTTAATATTAATTTTGTTACTATTTTAGAGACATTTGCTTGCTAAGTTGTAACTTTCTTAGTGTTATTTAAGTATAAAGACTTTTTTTAATATATTTTCAATTTGTTGAGAAACATTTATTTTAATATTTTTAGTGTATTTGATGTATTATATTTTTTTATTTATTTTTATATAAAAATAACCTAAAAATTTTAATATGAATGGGTTAGGTCAAGTTTGGGATTAATCTTTTTAATTTGGGTTAGTCTTGGACAGAATTTTAGGTCTATTTTCAGTGTGACCTAAAAACAGACTTAAAATTTTGCATATGATCCGGACCTTGTCCATGATAAATATTGATATCATAGGATTTTGATAGAAATAAAGCTATAATAGATATCATGTTCTAGGTCTGATCCTTTTTCCTCTCTTTGTTTATTGAAATTATATATTAAGTTAATACCAAATCATGTATAGGTTTTTTCAATCTTGGCATACCGTTCAATCAAGTGGAAATTGAAAATAAATCCAATGTGTTCATCATATGGTGGGGATAATATAATCTGTAAAGTGATTATTCCAACACTAGTTGGCTCATTTTGGAATTCAACATTCTAATATGAATGATTGATAATATCTATTATCCCATAATTCAATAATAAACCCTATATTTTTATGCTTATAGTCAACTCATTTTCGTCCATCAAGCCATATTTATGTTGTGGAACGTGATTATTCCATTTTTAATATATATTATCAGTCACACAAAGAATTGAATATGTAATTTAACTCATGTATTTTATATTTTATTAAAATTAATTTGTTGAAATTTTTAACTAAATCTTTATTTATTCAAGAGTAACAATGTTCTTTTGTTTGAACATTAAACATTCAAAACCTAACATACAAAATCACATATAAAATGCATTTTTTCTCTACTTAAAAAAATAACAGCATGCAATGTTATCATTAATAATTCGTTTTCTCACAATTTCTATTAAAAAAAAAAACCACTATAAAAGCATTTTCTTTCTTCCCAAAGAATCCTTTTTTCTTGTTGAGTTGTTTGGTTTAGAAATGCATCGCAAGCTTTTTGTTTTCATTTTTAATTCTAACAATCCATATAACCTACATATAAAATTGACACGTGGTGGATCACCCTCGTTTGTTTCATTGTATAGAATAGTGGTCAAGTTTCAAGTTTAGTCCCTATGCTTTACTTAAATTTAAGATTATATAACAATGGTCAAATTTCATTTTTAGTCTCTATACTACACTCAAATTTAAAATTTAATCTTTATACTTCAATTTTCTGACATAATTTGGTACCTCAATTTTACAATGTTATTTATTAGCTCATATACTTTATATTAATTAAAATGTTGACGTAACTGAGTTGTTACCATTATTAAAATTATTTGTTAAATTTAAGTCTATTGCAATGTCATTTTTTTGTTACATAGCTACTAAGTGATTTTTTTTTAATTTTAAAATGTCACACTAACAAATTTAATAAAAAAATTTAATGATATTAACAATTAGATCTAAATTTTTAAATTCGAAACTAGAAAAATAAAATTCTTAAAAATAAAATTACAAAGACTAAATTTCAAAGTACATAACAATTAAAAAGATTTGAACTACATTTTAACATTCAATTATTTACTTTATAATTTAACCTAAAAATAATTAATAATTAACTCAACGGAAATATAGTAGAATCCATGCTAATTGTAATTATTGGGATATTGGATTCTTAAATTAAAGTCTTTACAAACCATGTGGCAAACATATGTAATTTCTATGGGCACCATTGCTTTAATTTATGTCACTTCCAAATTAAAGGCTTTACAAATTTTGTTTTCAATTTCTTTTCTCTTTTTTAGGTTATTCGTTTGTCAAATATAAAGAAAAAAACATCAAGCTAATTAATTGGATTGATTCGATTAAGAATCAAAAATTCATTTGGTCTGATGCTATATAAAGATTGAGAACAATTTAATATTTCTTTTCAAAAAATATCTTTGAAAATATTTGTTATCGAAATTTAACGACCAATCAATCTAAAGAAATTTGTATATAACTTCTTTTAACATTTATTTTTATTGAAATTTAATAGAATTTGAATATTAGTTTGTAAATTCTTATTTTCATCAATAATATATAATCTTGAGATTTAAACATCAATTTTTATTAATTTAATTATTTAAAACAACTAAATATCTTATTTGACGTGTATGGTATTAGAGCTTTTGAATTCAAATTTTGATAACCATTTTTTTTCATATTTCTTCATCCATATTTGGTTTTGAATTTTTGAGAATTGTTTCTCCATGAATTATATTCAACTTTTTTGCATATTTATTCTTGAAATTTAAATATAACAATTAAATTTTTTTCTTACCAATTTAAGTATTTAGAATCATCGATCACCCAATTTGACATGCATGTTATCAAAGCTATTGAATCTGAACATGGCTCAATTATCAGTGAGGTATTTTACTTCCAAAGTGACTTGACTGAACCTTTAGGTAAGCTCTCCAACAAGCTTTCTAGGTTGTTCCCTAACTACTAGTAAATTGGTTTTCAATTTTAATACAGTTTTAATGGGCACCTGCATATGGGGGGACTCGAACCACTAACATAAGTCTTATAACTTAGATACTTGCAACTATAGTACCACTTGAGCTATATTACACACAATACTAGCACCTCTCCGTAACCTTGTAGGTCGTATCTCCACAAACAATTTGCTCCCTTCCATGAATTATTCACCATTCTTCGCAGAGGTAGAACACAAAATTTCCACTAGAGGACAATCCCTTCCACTATCAGGGGTTTGGTCGGTTGCCCAGTGGATGACACTTTGAAGACTTCTCTCTAATGAGTTGCCTCCCTCAACAATAAAAGGTGTTGTTAAGGTGTTGTTAAGAGATCTCTTAAGCCTTGTAAGTCATATTTTCACCAACCGAGAAACTCCCTCTTCGTGAATTGTACATAGCTTTTAGTAGAGGCAGGAGACAAAATCCCCCATTAAGGGACAATACCTTCCATTATTGGGGGTTCACCTAGCGAATGACACCTGAAAAACTTCTCTTAAAAGAGTTAGCCCACCTCAACAAATTTTAATCTAAAAGAATTCGAATCTAAAACGATTTTTGAATTTTCTTTCATAAGAGATAATATTATGGCTATAAATAAAAATCGTGTTTGATGAATAACTTGATTTTTGTTTATTTATGTTCGTTTATTAAGCTAAATAAACGAACATGAACAACATTTTGAGACTCGTTTATTAGACGAACTGAACATGCACACAAACATGGCATGTTCAGTTCGTGTTTAGTTCATTTATGTTTCTAAATAAGCTCGTTTATGTTCCTTTAAAGCTTGTTTAATAAATCATTTAAAGCTTGTTCAAAGTTCGTTTATTGTTCAATTATTATATAATTAATATTATTTTTATAATTAATGTATTTATTTTATTTATAATATAATCATCAATATTTATACTTGATTATTTTATATTTAAAATAAGGCATGTATTTATCTATGATGTGTTTGTTTATTATTCAAGAACATGTTTTTAATTGTTCGAGAACATATTCAAGTATAAATTCATGAGCATGCTTAGCTACATATTGTTTAATGTTTGTGATCATGATCGGTTAATTTTCATGAATAGATTCATTAATTTAAATTATTGAAAGACTACACACAATTTTAAATAAAAGAATTTTAAAATTATTAATAAATATAACACAAATTTGAGATTATAAACCAAACATAAACCAAATACAGTCAAATTTAAAAAAAAAATGAACATAGGCCTATTCATCCTAGTTCATCTGCAACCCTAGATAATATGCATTTACATGGTAAGAATTCCCATACAATTATACAAAACAAATATATATAATAGATTATTGCAAATGTAGTGACTAAAAAATATAGTTTAACTAGTTTCAATTTCTTCATGATGCATGGATTATTTGTTTGTTTGTATTAATATTATAATATTTTTATAATTTTTATTTTATTTAATTAATTATTTGAAAAAATTAAAGATATGTGCATATATAATCTTGTATTTATATAAAATTTATTGACTTTATTCAACAAAAATATAACTATAATCATATGTTGAAAATAAAATAAGTCTAAATGCATTGATTTCGTGAACAATAATTATAAATATTTTTAAAATTAATTAATGAATTAAATATAGAAACATGTATTGGTTTTTTTTATGCTAATTCAAATTATTATAATTATTAAAAATTATATAGCTTATATTTTAAATTTTATATCAAATTAAATTTTAATTTAATTTAATTTGGAATTTTTATTCCCACAATCAATTTTTATACCAAATATAGTGTAATACTTTTTATTATACAATATGGATGTTGGATATATTAATGAAATATATGAAATTTGCGAAACGTGCGATTTTTTATGGTGTACGTATTGGGTTATCAATGAAATCGTTGTTATTTTTAATATTTGGATGCACGTGTTGTGTTTCATGAAATCTCTTAAAAGTTCATTCTCACACTACATAGCAAACATGAGGTACGCAACTGATTGTTTCAAAGTTTTGTATGCCAATAATCTGCTCATAAACAAGTCTGCCAACTTCTCAAAGTTTGTGATAGTGTTGTGGTAGCTTTAAAAATCAAGCTTGAGCTAAGTCTTTTAGTTTCACTGAAAATGCCCTGCATTTAACTTCATCCGAAGCCTCAAATATATTCATATGGTTCACATAATGGGCCAAATGGACTTGAGGATCCCCTCGACCATCATACATTATTTTGGGGAACATAGAAGTAGGGGAGACTTGATGTCGTAGAATTTTTTTAGCAAAAGGTTCATTTTATACTTTTTCACTAGTCTTGGGATTCAACCTTTTGAAAATCTTGTAAGTGATTTTCTAACTTTTCTATTTTTTTGTTCCAATGTATTCTAACTAGAGTAGTTATAAATATCATCACGATCTTCATCATAGATATCTATCCATGTCAATATCATTTATTAAGTCCTCATTAGCTTGGTTTGTATGTTGGTGATCATGCTCAGAATGAATAAATTCTTCCTTTCCATACCTTAGATTCTAATCACGATTTATCATGCCTACTCTTAACTCTTCAATGAGCTTTTCATTCCTTTCATTTTTTTCCATCTACTTGTTTTTATCTAACCATTTGTTCCTAGGTAAACTTTTGTTGTTCTTTGTATCTTTTTTATTGGGAGGACATTTGCTCTTCCATAACTATTATCCTCTCTTGCATGTCCATATATTGTTGACAATGAATGATGATGCTGAGACACTTGGTCGGTCGACAATGCTCTGGCATGATACTGATTTTGGGGATTGTAATACCATGGGGTTACTAGTAAAATTGTTGGTATGGATTTTGTTGATAAGGATTATGTTGGTTTTGGTTTTGAGTGTTGGTTTGATTTTGTGGGTTTGTATTTTGGTTTCCATGTAAGGAATTTGGGTGTTAGGTTGTCCTGGTTTGTTCATTATTTGCTCATGTGGTACGACCAGTGGGGTTTGTAACTTGATCACAGATAAGATCAAACTTAGTGCTGGGAGGATCACTGTTACTTGGATGCGACATGCCTGTCCATGCTCACCGCACAAATTGTTAATTAGTGAGGTAAACAAGGGGAAGAAGATGGGGATTGAATGAAGGAAATGAGTGAAGATTGGGGAGTGATTTTAGTTTTGGGGGAAAGTTTGGAAATCAGGCAGAAGGAATGACTTGTTAGTCCATATGAGTTATTTGTATAGCCCTTTTATAGTGGGAACAAGTTTGGATACTTGTCCTGAGGCTACTGACTTGGAAGTCTAATTTGATACTCTTGGTAGTGACGATGATGCTATGTCCTAGAATGAGACATTTTAAGGTGACTAGCAACCAATTATGTCGGGCATTCACATGACCCTTTCATAGTTTTAGCAGATAGTCCGTTTTTAAAGTTCGCCAAGTTGAGGTTTATGAACTAACCCTAGGTCTGCAATGTAGTTGATTCCATTAGGATACACATATTTAGCTCTCTATGGGTATACTGTGAGGTACATTGTAAGGTCTACGAGGCTCACTACACAAGGTATAACAGATCCAAGTATTTGACAGTCAATATTGGTGATCAGAGAAGAAAGTTATTTGGATTTTGGTTTACAAATTCATGACATTAAAAATTATTTCATAAAGAAAAAAAACTAAATAATAAAAGAGAAAAAGAATGAAGATTTTCGATTGGTGTAGGTTGTTCGAACAAAGAAAGCCATACAACAATAATTTTAGTTACCCAATAGCTTAAAATGGAGACTTTCTAATAGTTCAATAACCAAGTTAAAAGAGTTTAAGATTTTAATATCCTCGTGATAATAAAATTATAAAGTTTTTAACTCGTTCCAAGTCAAAGGTGATATTTATACTCTTATTTAATTATCTATTTATGTCACTTTACTCTTATTTGATTATCTATTTATGTCACTTTCTCCTCCTCATATCAACTAATTTCATATTATTCGTATATATAATTGCCTAAATTTAGGGAAATTAATTATAACTTTGATATTTTATAAAAAAGAAATATTATGTACTAAAACCCATAGTGATACTATGTTTGACTTTTGAGTGTATTTAAAAGAAAACCTCATCTGCCTTACATGAATTTTAAATTTGTCTACTTGTGTACATGCAATTTTTATATTTTAGTTCCCTAATATCGTACCGACATGTAATTTTGTACTATTCCAAGTTTATTTACTCAAAGTTGTCAAATTTTAAAATATTTTAATTACTTTTCAAGATAATTAAAATTATATTAATCAAGATGTTTTATTATTAAAACATTTAATTTAATCGTTAAATGACATAGAAATTTTATATAGTTAAATTTAAAATGAATATCGTAAGAATAGATTAACAATTTTAATAATGAAATGACATGATTAATTTAACATCGATAATTTAATGATGTAATTAAAACATTTTGAAATTTAAGAACCAATTTAGAATAATGGTCATAACTTGAGAGATGTTTGGTGCAACTAGTTGATATCCTTAACATAAAATAATTGAAATTGTTCATTTGTTTTCTAAATTTGTATAGTTAAATTAAATTTAAAATTTATATATACAATTAAATTAAAATTCATGTATCACATTACAAATTGGATGACAGTTTATTTTATTTTTATTACTTATCTTTATATGATAATAAAAGAAAGAGTTAATATTTAATACATAACAATATATTTTTTATTCAACTTATCGTATTAAAATTGTGGCGCGTTTTTTTTTAATACTTTATTATACTTTTATTTAATACTTGTCAACCCCTAATATTATTTGTGAAATTTAATTAGTGGGAATAAATTGGGAGACATTAAATTTGGGTAGGAAATAGTCAAAATAATAATAAAGCCATTAAAGTGTGGGGAAGTATGCTTCAATTTCGTACGAATGACACGATGTTTCCTAGTCCCAACCTTTAGAACTTGTCTCCCTTTGGCCCTTGATACAAACGTGGGATGCCACTCTACTTAACTACATTTTATTTCATATTTGAATGAATTTACATAATAATAATAAGGGTAAATTACAATAAGCTCATTCAATTATGATTCTTTTAGTTCTTTAATTATGAAAAGTTATAAAATAGTTATTTAATTGTTAGTATTTTTTTATTCTAATAATGAAAAGTTATAAAATGGTCACCTAACTATTTAATTTTGTCTTTGTTGGTCACTAGATGGCTAATATAAAAATAGGAACACCTAAAAATCTGAGATAATTGAGAGACAAAAAAGACAAAATTAAATAGTTGAGTGACCATTTGATAATTTTTTATAATTAGATGACCAAAAAAGAAAAAAATCATAATTGGGTGACTACTAATGTAGTTTACCTTAATACTACTATTAAAATAATAATACTTGAAAAAATGAGATTGGTTTTTTTTTTTATTTCTCAAGGCATCTGCTGGAGTAAGTTTAATAATTAACTCTCCATATTCTGCAAGCTCATTAAGGAGATAGATGCTGATCAAAAATTTTAAAGCTGTTTTATACCTAGAGCAAGAATCAAACCTTCAATCATTAATTAAAATAAAAAGAACAATTATTATCTCATTTAAGTCTCATAGTTGAAGTTGTTGTATTTTAAAATTTAAGTGAGCAGTAAATTTATTCATGCAAATCAAAGTTCTATAGGGTTGACTTTGTGTGATAGTGAAGTGCGTGGGTGTGTGAATTATTTGTATTGCATAAAATATATTTTATTTATATAAAATGTAATATAAATCAAAACTTAATTACAATATTTCAAAGGATAAAATTTAAACAAATATTTACCAGTTTTTATTTTTACCTTAAAAAAATTCACTTGACAGGTAAAAATAGTCATTTCAAATAATTTTTCAAACATCGCATCGCAGTCCCTACGTTACATCATTTGATTGATAATTTCCATGTTGTAATTTTCAACATTTACATTTGAAAATTTAAAATTAAAATGTTTTTTTCTTCTTTTTAAATTAAATTGGTAGCAAAATTTTCACATGTAAAAGCAGTATAGCTTTCAATCATCTTTCGTGTTCACGGCGAGTGTAACGGTGATATCACCATTTTTAACATGATTTCCCCACGTCATCATCGTGAATTGAAGGTCTGCATCCACGTGGCATCATCACATGCTGTTGTGCATTTCTCTATACACATTATTTATAAAATTATTTGATTTATTAACTTTTTTTCTTTCAATATTTTTAAAATATAACTATTTTTGGAAATTTTTATTTTCTATTAATTTCAACTCAATGTAATATACACCAAAAAGAAAAGAGTGCAATATCATATATATTTAATGGAAATAATGAAAAAAAATATGTTGTTTAATACTAAATTATTTTTAAAAATGGAAAAAAACCGTAATATATTAAATGTCAACGGTCGAAAACTCGGAGAAACGAAACGGAAAATCGTTGGAAACGGCGTTTTTTTCACGATAGTCAATAATCCCCGCACCGACGCGTTAAATAATGCGTCACATTCTTGTGCATGAATTTCCGGGCTTTGTTTATTTTTAAGTTTTCTATATCCGGTTGCGCAACCGGGTACCGCTACCATCACCTGCTACACCCGGTCACACTGTCGGTGATCGAAGTGTCGGCACCGACACGCCAGATTAATACCCGGTAATTCGAGTTCTTCGAATATTTTGTGGCTATTAAGGTGGTTTTTTTTCCTCTTAAAGAAGGGATTGTTGGGTGTTTTGCGGTGTATAGTAAAAGTGGTGGGTCCGGGAGTTTTTGAAAGAGTTGATTGGAGGAAGTGGGAGAGTGGGGTCCACGTGGTGGGACGGTCCGATATCCGTAGTGTGAGAGATACTTGACCATACGATCATGCGAGCACGTGAAATTTCAGCCCACTGGATTGAGACTTGTCTTTGCAGCCAACAATATATGTATGTTGTTTTTTCAACCCTCTAGCCTTTACTGTGTTTCCTTTCTCTAAAAAGAGAAAAAAAAAAATTGGATTTGTTTTTTGGTTAGATTTGCCTATAGTCCCTGTACTTCTCAAAAATTAAAAATTTAGTCATTGTACTTGTTATTTTAGGAAGTTAATCCCTCTATTTTTCATATTTCAAATTCAGGTAAAACTATTAACATTATTTTTTTTTGTTAAATTTATTGCAGTGATGTTTTGAAATAAAAAAAACTCCTTACTTATTAGCCATGTAATTAAAAAGAATATATTGCAATTAACTTCAATTTAATAAAGAAAAACTTAATAATATTAAAAATTAGACTTAAATTTTAAAATTTGAAAAGTGATTGAATTTTTTGAAAATACACATAGACTAAATTCCTAATTTTCGAAAAGTATTGTATTAAAATAAATCATATTTCGCTTAATTTAATTATGTTATTCTTTTATGTATTTAGTTATCTTATCATTCTCTAATTGTATTTGTATCACTTGAATACAGTGAAGTATAGATATAGATTCAAATTTACTTAAATATGTATTATTCTTTGTTTTAAGGTTTAAAAAATAATCAGCAATTCAACTATTGTATTAAAAATAAAGAAATAGTAAAATAATATATATATAATAAAATTAGATGTATTCATAAGTCGAACGGCTCAATTTGACTTAGATTATGGTTCTCAAATTTTATTCAAGTCCAATTGTTTTTATAAATAATTAATCCCAGATCGTTTAAGCTCATATTTGATATTTATTAATTATATATATATTTTACTATCATTATATCCTTTAATAAAAATTTAAACATAAACAAGTTCATACATTTTTAATATTTACATTATATTATAATATATTTAATTTTCATATGATATAAATTACATGATATAGAAATAAAAAAAACAATATATTAAAAACTTGAAAAGGTAAATTTATTATGGTTTCAAGTTTTGAATATCGGAACCTAAATTCAATCCATATTTTAAATGAAATTTTTTACCAGAATTTATTTTTTGAATATATATAATATTTTTATCTGAACTATCTCAATTTTTAAATTGTTTCACTTTGGACAAGTAATTCTATGCTTGACATGTTTAATAATTATCAAAATTAATTAGGGTTTATATAAACTAGTTTTTTAAAATAAAATTTGCTCATAACAGTATTTATATTAAAAAATTATACAATTTATTAAATAAGTCTATTTTCCATATAAAAATGGAGTTTTTCTTTTCTTTTTTTCTTTCAATGAAAAACATTCACCCTATCTATGCATATGATACTATTTATAATTTTGTGGTTTCCACTAAAATTTGAAAACAACTTTGTACAAAAAAAGTGAGAAAACACCTTTCATTATCACTGTTTTTTGAAAAGTTAAACAACTATTACTACTTTATTGTAATTTTCACATAATCTTGTAAGTAAAAAAATAAATAAATTAACATCTTTTTCATTTTATTCCTTTCTAATTGTATCCCACGTTAGGACAGCAAGCTAGCACTTAGCAATTAGCAGTAACATAAAGCTAAATCCACACTCATCCACATCCTCTAATCTTACTTGATTTTATTCTATTAATAGAAAGTGAAATTTTCAAAAATATAAAATAGAAGATAATAATAATAATCACCAATCATGTACTTTTGAATCTATTTTGTCTATGGGGTTCTGTTTAGGGGTTTTGATTTTCCATAACATATATTTAGAGCATATTTCATTGACAAAAATATTAATTAAAGTGTCTCTCTTTTCCAATTTTCATATTTTTTAATTAGTTTTTATATTTTAATCGCATAGTGATCTTCTATTTTTCTATACAAATACTTAGTCTCTCCTCGATTTTTAAAAAAACTACTCTTAATTTTTTCTCAACGAGAGTAAATACACTTCAACACTTTCAAACCTATGTCTTCCTCTACTGATAATAATATTAATACCAACCAAGTTAAGGCTCAATGAACTGATCCTCCGTATGTTTAAATATGAAAACTAAAATATTTTGTAATTTATTATTATATCTCCTCATATTTTTTTGATGTAAAGATTTAAATTTTTACTCTAAAATTTCAAAACCAGATTGACTTTGTTTTTGGTTCTAAGTAAAGCTCCTATGAATTAAAAAGAACAAAAAAAAAAGCATATAATTTATGATAAGTCTAAAATGTGTGTAGGATGCATATGCAAGCACATGAAATCATGTAGAGAAATTCTGAATGCCAATTAAAATTTTAATAAAATTGTATGTATATATATATAAACACATCTATATATTTATTTAACCTTTTGTTAGTTGCTAATAATCCTTTTTAATATTATTTTCAAGATGTGTTTGGTTTAGTCAAAACATTAAAACAGCTGTGCAAATGTTCCACTTTAAATAAACTAATCATTAGTTTCACAAACCATGGATGATTGCGAGATTAAAGTTCTAATTCGTAACTGTAACTTCTTTTAAAATTATCAAATAAATATTAATTAATCTTTTAAATAAAATTCATAATTTTTTTGCCATTTAAAAATTCACAAAATTGAGTTAATATTTTTAAATAATAATAATAATAATATCCTTTACTAATTAGTCCATGATTTAGTTGACAAAATTAGGTTAATTTTAAAACATTCATTCAATTAGTTTAATTTAAATTAGACTTGATTTGGTTTAATAAAATAATATTTGTTTGAATCTAAATCCACCCAAACAATCCAAAAAAAAAGTTTAAATTAGAAATAATTGGAATCTTAATATAACTTTAGATCCAAAAATAGATTAATCTAAAATATAAATATCTAATAAGGGTATTTAAGTAATTTCATTTATAAATATATACCCATACCTTAAACTCGGCCCCACAAAAGTCTTCAGATCACATTTTGTCTGCCTACGTTTGATGCTATAAAAGTGGCCCCACAGAACACATGATCTAACGAAAACATCAAAGATCCTAAAGAGGTAAAAAAAACAATTCCTCGTGGGTACTTTCGTCCAAGTAAAGTCAGTATTTATCAACGTGGCCGATGACGACTAGTCCACACGGTCAAAAGTAAAACAAAGGTTCCAAAGGGAAAGTCACGTGTCTTTTGGCCCCACCTCACGTGCTTTCCGTTCCTTTTCTAGTTTTTCTTTCTCTACTAGAAGAAACTTGCTACACAAAAACGTAGCTGGAGTTGAGCGAGCTTCGATTCCCCGTTGTGGGCCGTGAATCTCTGTCTCGCCATGTTGGCAAAGAAACATGACAACGTGCGAAACTGACAGTTTCGAACGTGCGAAATGGGTCCCACAATCAACATAGACTCTCTCTTCTTCTTTCTTTTCCCCTCTCTTGCTTGCACGCACGATGCACATGACCGGAGCAGCACGAGCCCCGTTCCCGTTTATTGCGCGGGTGCCGCCACGTCACGGTCGAATCGAATTTACGGTTTTGCCTATGTATTGTCTATTAAAGAACAGGGTTACGGAAGGACATATTAGTCATGAAAAAATAGGAAGGTTACCCTGTCTTTTCCTTCATCAACTCCATGTGTAAGTGACAACTAATTCCTAATTGTAAAAGAATTGTCTTCTTCTTTAGTAAATTCCCCATTACATTCTCTGAAATTATTTATTATATAAAATATTTAAAAAATTATTGATGTATTACATGAGCATGGGAAAGATACAAGAATTATTATATATTTATAATAATAGCAATAGTGTTGATAATATTATTTTAAATTTCAATAATTGGTAATTTTAGTGATTTATTTTCATTGCATAAAATAATAATTTTAGACATTGCCCTTGTTGTATTGTCGTTTAACACGTAATTATCAACTAACATTAAAGCTTTGGCGAAAAAAATGTTTTCTATTATACATTCATACGTAATTTGTGTAAGTTAAAAGTGTAGACATTATAAATGGAATTAATTGAGAATTTTTTCAATGTGTTTAAACCATATAATTGAGAAGGAGTCGAAATTTAGTAGTCAATGTCTAAGTGGATTTGCTAACAACGTGTTAGGTAATGTTTAGGGATTAATATGAAGTAATCTTAGATACTATATATGTATTTAAAGTAGCTTGTAATTTAAATAATTAAATAAATATTTAATCAATGAATAAATGCATGGGAACCCATTTTAGGGCACAAACCCTTGTGCTTTTTCCATTGTTTTTAGATGCATTGCCCATATTTTTTGACATAAGTAAATATTATGGGTTTTTTTTAGTTATTATTATTATTATTATTATTATTATTAGTATGTACCGCCTAATGTTTCTTTGACCAAAAGGAAATGCCACACTTATGTTAGCCTCTTTTCTTTTTTTTTTTAAATTTATTTTATTGCGGTAGAAAAATTACAATTATAGTAAGAATCAATGTTGTTGAAATAATTAAAATCATAATCAATTAGTGCAATCAACAATCAATAATCAACAATCGAATTAATCCAACATTGTTAAGCACAAAATTGGATTGAGGTTGCGAATACCACGCAAGTTGAGTCCGTATAGAACTATACTTCTACTATTTGACTTTGATTAGAATAAGGTTTTTTAACCCTTAAATAGATGTAGTCGAAATTTCTATTGTATCATTCATTTTTCAACATTAGTGAATTTCTTTTCTTGTGCCCATGATTTTTTCTCGAAAGGATTTTCATGTAAAATTTGTGTGTTCTTATTTTTATTTTCTTATTGCTTTACAATCGTTCTACCGTCATTATAAACGTTTATTATAACAAAATTTATTTATATATGTTTTCTTTTAATTTTGGGAAATGTGGGATTCATTTTGTTTTGCCAAATAAGTATATGCATTTTGAACCTTTAGTGAATAAATTATTTTATTTACACATTTTATTAGTTATCATAAGGTTTTGTTGAGGGGGAAAAATGATGGACATGACACCTTTCTTCCTATTGTCTTTAAAGTGAAGAAATGGTATGCTTATCATAATTTTATGAATGCAATCCTCACATTTAATGGTATTAAAATGTATGTCACAGACACATGACAAATTTACAATTAATATTGTCATATTTATTCAACTTGTAAATAAATAATAAAGCACCCTTCAAATACAAAATTTATGGATATATCATTCCCCCCCAAAAAAAATGATTTAAGAAATTAAACTAAAACTTTTAAAAGTTTGCTTTTATTATTGTTAGTGGAATGTCTTAATTTCATGAATTTAGTAAGACTTATAAAAGTTAAAATCTTCATTGAAGGTGAATAACATAATTTTCGACAATTACAAATTATCCATGTTGACATCATTTCTAAGAGATTTATTATCTATCACATCATCTAATTAAGAAAATACAAAAAGAAGGGAACAAAAACATGTTTTCCCTTTAGACATAAGTAAATAATCAAGAGCTATATATAAACTTATTTCATTATTAATTTAATTTATTATGATTGTAGTTATTCGAATTATACTGATTTTGATTGTAATTTTTAGAAAAAAATAACAATTATTTATACTATTATAATTTATTTAATTAATTAAGTCCTAATTCAATTGTAAAATTATGAAAAATTCATTTTACAAGTAATGAATTTTGGGTATTTATGTCTTCTTTTTATATTTTGATACATCTATATAAATACATACAAATAACGAGAATTATGATATTTGAATCTAAAATATAATTTTCATTATCTCAGTTCATCCCTTTCAACCAAAATTTCATTTAATTTTTATATGATTTTTTTCAACCACATGTAACATAATTTAGTGTGTCTAATTTAAGATATAAAACCTTTCCTTTTCAATCAAATGAGATACCCATCAAACTATAGAATTATATTGTTTCATTGGCATATACATTTGAGGATGAAACCCATTGTTTGGTTGTGGCAACAAATCCAAAATTTTATAGTGCATAAAGCCTAACCCCTCCTACTAATTTAAATGGATTTTCAACCCTAATTTTGCTTTTTCCAAAGAAGGGGAGAAGTCTTTTACAAGAAAGTGATCCAAAGAGTGCAACCCAAGTTATATATTTTTAAAAAAATAATAAAAAATTTTTGAGTTATTTCTAAAAATATTATAGCAAAATTTTCTATGGAAATAAAAAAGGAGTGAGTATTTTAGAAGGAATTGATGCAAAGAGTAGAAATGAAGTTAATTAAAAGAGTGAAAGGAGATATGGAGTGAGTGAGGTTCATCATTTCTTCTACACCCTAATACCCCTCCAACCATGTTTTTGCACTCTCTTTTTATTAACCTTTTAATAATATCTAATTAAAAAATCAAAACTTTTTTCTTTTTTTTTTTACCCAAAAAAATCTTTTTAAAATATGTTTAATCCTAAATTTAGTATCCTTTATTTGATGGTAATGCCACTTTCCAATTTTGAACAACCTGTGGTTCCCATCCATAGAGTGGGGGAAACATGGGAGGAAATAATAAAAAAATTAATTTACATTAGGTGTCGTAGGGTAACATTGAAAAAAAAAAAAGAAGGAAATATTTCACATTTGCCAATATTACATGTAATTATACTTTGAAAAAAAAGGTTTAATTTTAAATTTAGCTCTTTGCATTTCATCTGTTGTCAATTTAGCCCTTAATCTTTTATAGAGAAAAAGTTGAAGTTGAAGTAAAATAAATGTAGTAAAAGAATAGAAAAATAAAAAATAAAAAAAAGGCAAAAAGTAAAATTATTTTGTAAGAATGCCCCGAATTCTATTAAAATTTTTCCTTCTTTCTTCCTCTACTAAAAGGAGAGACTATAATTAATAGTTAGTGGAAGGGGACCCAAAATCATTGTCCAAAAATCATAACTTTATAAATACATTAAATTATACAGTCAAGATTTTACAAGGTGCCTTGATGAATGTATTCAATTACAGACCTCTAATTAATTTCTCATCATTTATTTTTATTTTAAAAAAATAAATAAATATTTTTCATGTTTGTTTGATGAATTATAAAAATTAATTTTTTTAAGTTTATGATTTTCCCTTCTAATTATGTTATTTTTAAAATTCAAATTTAAATCAATATTTTGAAATTGTAATGTCATTCAATACTCAAATTATTTTAAAAGATGTAATTTGAAAATTAAAAAGAAATTAACTGAAAATTTTAATTAAAATTAACAATGAAATCTACTTTTATCAATTAAATCACAAATAAAGTAACAAAAAAATTGTGCTTATATTCTCAATTAACACTAATTCTAAATTCGATTATTGAAAGAAAAAGAAAACACAAACTAAAGAATTTGAGTTTTTCCATGTCATGAATGAAACCCTTTTTCCCCACTTTTTATTAAATTTATTTAAAATTTTATCGAAATTTAAACACCTTACAATGGGAGGCATTTATGATAATAATAAGTTGTTCCATCCCACTTCAAAATTTAGTGGTCAATATCGAATACCAAAAAAATGTGGGATATATCTGAAAACAACTCATTGATATATAAATTAAAAGTAAAAATGTGTCTCTATTATTATACTCAGAAATAAAAAATAAATAAATTCATGATTGGTCTAAATTTATGGAACCAAAGGTGCATCTCAACGTGTTTTGAAAAGCTAAAGAAAAATGGTGAGTTAGTACGATGATTAGGATATTTACTATTTTAATTGTGGTTTGGGTTTAAGTTACGTTAATTATGTTATTGTTAAGTTTTTATTCTTTTCTTATAATTCACTTAAAAAAAGTTAAAAAAATGATTAAGTCAACTCTTTATTATTTAATCCCCATGAAAATAAATTTGTTGCAATTAATAAAATTTAATAAAATGGAATTCTATGCAATCACTTCAATCAATTTTTATTTATTGTAGTAGATTTATCAGCACACACGCATTACAATTACGTTATTAACTAAAACTAATTACTTATTGGAAGACAATATTAAATTGTTCATAAAAAAATTAATTAGTATCAAATGAACAAATAACTTTAATGCAACATCATTTATTATTAATTATTATACTTTATACAAGTGAAGCTTCTATTTTGAGAATAATTAGATTTTTTTAAAAATTTACATGCAATACTACTTTCAAGAGCCACCAAGTAAAAGAACAAAAAATTAGAAATATGCAAGATTATATTTTTCAAAGAAAAGGATTTAAGTTCAATAATTTTAATTTGCGAATTGCTAACTATTAATTATATTAGAACAAATTTTCCTAAAATTCGAAAAATAAAACCCTTTTTTAACTTAAAAGTCTTGAGAGATTTTTAGATACTTTTAAGAGAAATTTGTAAAGTATCACTCACTTAAAGTCGAAAAACCCTTCAGTAAAATCGTTATTGTCCTCCAATTGGGAATTGTTTCTCAACTCTATTAAAATCTTATTCGGTTTTATAGAGTGATTTTATCAATGATGTAAGAGCCTAAAGATGCATCTTACTCATAAAGTGGAAGCATCTTGTTTGATGCCTGAACAAACTGAGCCATGCACAATTGTGCACGGTTGAACTCAAACCCATGCACTATAACTAGCTCAAACAACAATTAACGTCTTATAAGCTACATGGCATGAGTTCACAATGGTGGGCACAGTTTGCCTATTCAAACACTTAGTGAGATATTTTTTATTTACTAAACTCGCTACTTCTTCAAATTCTCGATAAAATTACTTTGCTAAGTTATTCAAGTTCTCAATAGAGTCAATAAACAAAACTTGCATAGGAAACAATAATAGATTTGTTGAAATTCGGCCAAATTCAAACGAACGACACTTCTCCAAAAGAAGTAGCAAATCCATAAAAAATAATTATTTTAGCAAAAATAAAAAGAATATAAAATATCCAATTAATTTACTTGGTTTTAAAAAAATCTTGGGTATATATAAAAACCGCGTTAGGTTAATTGACAAAAGAGAAAATAAAAGTTGTATTTTTATGGGAAATAGGTGGCAAATCTAATCCACACGGGAATTTTAAACTCCAAGTAAAACAAACCCCACGCGCAGTTTTCTATTTCCACGTCAACAGTCCCAATGATAATTTGCCACGCAAGCCAAATTCGGTGTACTTCCATTCAAGTCTTATTTACACGCGCTACTTGTTTCTTTTGACTTAGGGTAGTTAAAAAATTAAGGGGTAAATTAAGTTGGTCGTTTCTTCACATGTAATAATAATGGTAATTAATTCTGAAATTTACTTCAAAGTTTATTATAATTAAATTTAATAATCAAATATCGATCGAGTCTTAATTCGATTAGTATAAATATTATTATTAATATAAGAGGATGTAGATTCAAATATGTTGAAGCGTATTTTTTACTAATAATTTATTAAATACTATCCTATTATAAAATATATATAATTAACTATTTTTCTTAAATTCATGAAATATAAATATTTTAGGTAAACTTATGATTCTTAATTCACTCATGAAACTAAAACTCAAAACCTTTCTTATGATTGTACTAACAAAACGAACTCGTAATTAAATATGTAAATAGTGCTCTAATAAAGTTCACGTTTTTGCCTCCATTTTATTCAAACAAATTATTTTTTAAAATTTTGTAAAAAACCCCAAAATTTGATTTTTTTTTCTTGATATCTTTTAATTTTTAATTGAAAACCTTGGGTGGAAAAAAATTGAAAATCTAGAAAAAAAAAAAGGATGGGACCCAAAAGGAGTAATAAAAAGAGAGAGAAGCCTTGAAGATGAAGACATAAAGAAGAGTAAAAGACAGCTAGCAATGAAGGAAAGGATGCTGAGTGCTGACCTACCATAAATCCTCCCTTCCCTCTCCTTTTTATCCTTTGTTTCCCTTTCTCTCTCCCCTTCAATTTTCCTCTCTTTCTTCTTCAAAGGTATTATTTTCTCTCCTCATTGCCTTTGCTCACACTATTACTCATTTACATGACTGATTTTGGACCAATATGAAGTTGGGTTTTTGGAACTTGTTTCATTGGAGTTGAAAGTTTTGATCTTTTTGAACGTTGGGTTTCTCAATGAGTTCTTGTTTTGGTGGGAAATTGGGAATTTTTTGAATTCTTTTTAGCTCCCAGTTTAACATTTTCAGTGAGTTTTGTTGGTTTTTAAAATTGGGTTTGTTGTTACATTGGAAATTTTAGTGTCGGCAGGGAGTATGGTGTTCAATTATGGGTCCAAAAATCATTTCTTTTTCCATGAATGATACCCTGTTTGGTAGCTGAGAAAACAGAGGAATTGAAACTGAATTTTTGAGAAGTGGTTTTCATTAGCTCAAAAAGTTTATTTCAGCTAGCATTGTAGTCTTTTATGTGCTAACAATTTCACTTTTTTTTTGGTTGCAGGTTTCTCGAACAATTCTCTTCATTTTCCGGGAAAATTATCTCCTGTTTCCCCAGAAAAGTTTTGCTCACTTAGTAACGAAAGGTTTGCTTCATAATCCCTCCATTTTTTTGTTCACTTTTGAAAATAGAATTTTAAAAATCAATAATCCTCCCACCACCTTAAAAAAAAAAAATTTTAGCTAGCATTGGACCACCTTGCACTAACTTAGAAAATTTTAATTTTTACTTCACCTTCCATTTGAGCAAATAAAATAAAAAATTTTGGAACATAAAAACAAATTTGTATTAAAAAAAAATCTCAAATACTTCCAAATTTCAATTCAAAATTGCTCAAATTTGAAATTTCAATTTTCAAAATTGTATTTTTCAAAAAAATTCATATGCTAACATGCGCCACACGGCTCAATCATTTTAGCAGTGCCCGCTTTTCAATAAAGAGAGACATTCACATGCAAAATTAACATTATTAATAATAAATTTTACATTTTCTTTTCTTGACAGGTTTATAAATTTCTTAAGAGAGAAATTATTAACATAAAGAAACCATGATTGGACCAACCAACTTCATCGACGAGATAGATTGCGGCAGCTTCTTCGACCACATAGACGATCTCCTCGACTTCCCTAACGAGGATGTCGAAGCTGGTTTCTCCGCCGCTGATTCCGCCATCAACGCCGCCGCTTTTCCCAGCATTTGGACTGCTCACTCCGAGTCATTCCCGGGTTCTGACTCAGTTTTTTCCAACAACAGCGCTTCCGACCTCTCCGCCGAACTCTCTGTTCCAGTTAGTGTCTTAAAGTCCATATCACCCAAGATTAAAGTTTAGATTTTTTTTGAAAAAATATTATTTTTATGATATCTGATTGTCGGCTACATTGGTCGAAAAAAAGTGGAATACAGCCAACAGTTTTGCATTATTTGAAGGCATAATTATTGCTTCGGTTATGTAAGTCACATGATTTGTCATGTGATTAGTTATGCATGCCTTTGTTGGAAAATATAATGTTTATGTGTTGTGGGGTCCACTTAATTGGTACTTAAATAATACTTTTTTGGACAAATATTTTTAATTTAATTTAATTTTCGTCCATTATTTTTGATTGATTTTGCAGTATGAAGACATCGTTCAATTGGAGTGGTTGTCAAACTTTGTTGAAGATTCAAATTGTGGAGCAAGCTTGACAATTAAGAAACAAGAGCCTAATTCAAACAATAAGGACTCACCATCCCATCATGATCATGATCACCATCAATTCCAGACATCCAGTCCGGTTTCGGTCCTCGAAAGCAGCAGCTCTTACTCCGGCGAGAAACCGGTTGCCGCCCCCGGGAAGTGCGGACGTGCGCGTAGCAAACGTCCCCGTCCCGCTACTTTCAACCCTCGTTCAGCGATTCAGCTTATCTCCCCGTCTTCGTCCGTCAATGACAACGACGTTCCTCAGTCGTTGTTTGTCCCCAAGGTGCCATCCGACTCCGAGAACCACGCTGAGTCTCGGCTTCTGATCAAGTTGCCACGACAAGTTAACCCGGAACACAAGAAGAAAAAGAAGATCAAGTTGACACTCCCAGCACCACCACCACCACCTACTGATAACAACACTACTCAAAATCCATCTGTTAGGAAATGCATGCATTGTGAGATAACAAAGACACCTCAATGGAGGGCAGGACCAATGGGACCGAAAACCCTTTGCAATGCATGCGGAGTCCGGTATAAATCCGGCAGGCTCTTTCCCGAGTACCGACCGGCGGCGAGTCCGACGTTTATCCCGTCGGTGCACTCGAATTCTCATAAGAAAGTGCTGGAAATGAGAACCAAATGTGGGACAGCTGATGCACCAGAAATGATCCCAAATAAAAGCAACCCAGCACTAGATTACATATGAAGGGAGGGCTTTGGAGAATTTTGGAACCCTAATGTTGATGGGGTTAAAACTTTCACAATGTTTCCCCCATCCCAATCTCTTTTAATCTTTTTTTATGTGTTTATTTTTGTTATTGTTATTTTTATCTCTTTGTTCATTGTTTTATTTTTGTATAGGGTTGGAAATGGGGGGGAAATTGGAGCAATACATGACAAATATTTTAGAATTGTAGAGAGGGGTTTTAATGAGAGAAAGAGAAAGGGTTTAGGGGAAAATGGAAGGTTTTAAGGGTAGCAAAAGTTGTAGGTTTTTTTTAGTAATGAGTAGGTCCTTCAAAGGTTATTAATTATTGGAGTCTTTATTTTCTTTTTAATTTTTTTTCCTATTTGGGGATTCTTTTTGCAGTGAAAAAAAAATCATCTAAATTTCCCTTTTAAATGCTTAATTTCTATACTTTTTGTGTTTCTTTCTTCATTAACAATGAAATATAAGTGAAATGAAAAATAATTCATATTTAAGCCTTTTGGATTCTAGCAAATGGTAGTTGGACTTATTTAGAAATTACCCATTTTGAGGAAAAGGAGACCACAAAATTGTTAAAAATAATATCATTTGAGTGATAAAACCCAAAAATTTAGAAAATGAAAACAAGCCATTAAAAGACATTCTTGAATTTCAAGCAAGAATAAGGCTTCACATTGATATCATAGTTGATCAACCAAATTGGACCCAGAAGTCCCTTATAATCTAAGTTAAGAAAATGTTAACTTCTGTTAAAACACACACCCCAAATTTGTTGATCAAATCATTAGTGAAATTTCAAAAAATTTATATTCAAGTTTTTATATGATATCAATATCTTGTTCGATAAATGAATTAGCTAATTTGGTTAGATAATCAAAATCAAGTTGTAATCATTAGTATGGTTGTTATGAAGGGATTTGGCAAAATGTCTCAATCCTCCTAATCTCACTCAATGCTACCAAACTAGAGGCAAAATAAATGAAGGGTTTTTACCTTGATTGTATAGGAAATGATTAGTAATATTAAAAAGCATGGGAAAAATTGAAAATAAAATCAATGAATGGCAGTTGCTTTCATTATTTTTAAAGTTGATTTGGACATTCTAATCATATGGTTTGATACTTGTTGGGGGGATTCTTATTTTAAAGTAATGCTTGCATTTTGAACAAAAATTTTGAAATTTGATAGGACAATATACCACCAATTGAGAATTGTGTCAATTCTATCACCAACCACATAAAATTGCCTCCTTACCTTTTATGAATGTTGTTCAATCAACTAATCCAGGCTGTGATTAATGTTGAGAGGGCAGCAGTTTTGGTCAAATTTAGGGTTCATCTTAACGTTATTTATATATTTTAAGTTATTTTTAATAAAATTTTATAATCTCATGACTCTAATATTAATATTAATAAAATTGAATTGAAATGTTCTTACTTACAAATTTTACAACTTGACGGAATCCAAAACTAATTTGTTCTATCCTTAGCATTTTAGATCATGTTGTTGGTTATTTAGGATTTCTTTCATGAATTCTAGTGTTTGGTCCATTGGTCAATGATATTTATCTTCATCTTCACATTATGGGATCAATTAACAAGAAATGTTTATTAATGATGTATGTGGTAGTAATTTACTCTTGTCAATAGATCATCAAGAGGAGCATTTAGATTAAACGAGATATAATGATCAAATCTTTTTTCTAAAAACAACTTATACACCATGAATACTTCTACATACGCACGCATTATTAACAGGCAATTCATGCGACTCAAACCCATGATATGAGTATAAAAGTAAACACCGTTAACCAATGAATACGGATTCGAAATACAATGTTGAATTGAATTTTTGTTTTCCTAAATCCACCTAAGGGGATTCATCCGCTGCCAAAACGTTTGTTAATGAGACCAATTATGTTAGGGCATATGCAAGAATATTGGATGAATAGAACATAAAGACATCTTAGAGCAAGAGAAATGCTATTTATGCGAGTTAGAATAGATTAATATGCGTAGAATGAAGTGTTTAATTTGTATGTAGGTTAGGAATACATAGAACCTCTGGCTAACCCCATATGTTAAAGGCTAAGAAATAAATCCTAATTGTCTAAATAGGAATATAGTTAATCTCTAGTGGGGAGGATAAATAGTGCAAGGCTACTAATTGATTGGATTGAAAATTGATTGAAATATCCATTCAAAGAGAATAGTTAGATAGATTAATTGACCTGTTAACCATTTAGAATTAGTTGAATTGAAAAAAAATCAATTGAACTGATAACTAAACTAATTTCCTTTATTTTTAAATAGCTTTTTTTCATTCTAATCTGGGTTTTGCTTAAATAATTACAAATTTAGAACAAGACGTAAAATCATATGTGCAAGCAGTCATGTTCAATGACTAACAGGGATATAGGCCCAAATATAGTCCACCAAATGGGTGGGCTCACAATTTTTCTTAAAGAAGGTTCCAAGTCCTTAAAAGAAATTATATTTCATTAAAGAAAAGAGAACTCATAAATTGTACTGTGTTTGATGCATGATTATGGGTCGGGTTGGTCGACCTAAAATTTTTGTTTCGGGTCTAGTTTGGTCAAAAAAATAGGCCTAAAATTCTACCAAGCTTAACCTAGATTAAAAATGCGAAACTCGAGCCTGACCCAACCCGCCCATATTAATTTTTATATAAAAATAAATTTAAAAATATAATACATAAAATACATCAAAATAAATGTTTCTTAAGGAATTGGAAATAAATTAAAAAAAGTCTTTATATTTAAATAGCACTAAGATAGTTGCAACTTAGTAAGTAAATACCTCTAAAATAGTAACAAAATTAATAATAAAACAATAGTTATACAATATCCAAATAATAATAACAAAATAGTAGCAATATAATAACAGAATTATAGCAAAAAAACAACGAAACAATAGCAAAAAGCAGCGAAACAACAACAAAACTAATTTGGGTCGGGCAAAAAATCCTACTTGAGGCCTTGTCCATTTAAAAAACGGACCTTAATTTTTTTGTCCAGGCCCATTTCTTGAGCTTGTATTTTTTCCTAAGCTTTCTGACTTTTTGAGTGGGCCTAGACGAGTAGTCCAACCCATGATCAAGTCCAATTTGATATAACGGGTGAAGATTTATAGTACACAATAATATGGATAATTTACATTTTAAGCCATTGAATTTAAATAGGTCACTACATTTGACTTCATTTGAATTTTTATTGCTAACAATTTAGGTCACTCATGCAAACTCCATTAAGTAAGGTAGCTCGACATTTCAACACAAAATCTCAAAGTTGACCCTCTTTAGAAAATAAAGCACCATTGCACATAAAGTCCATGATTACATCAAAATTATTTAATAAAAATAGAATAAATAACTTAATAAAAGTTTTTTTTTTCTCCTAAATAATAGGAAATTCATACTAAATTGAATGACCCATAATATAAATTACCCATCAGAACGTGTTGGGCCAGACTGAGCCATTATGGACCATAATTGTACTCATTTATAGCCAACCCAAGCTCCCACAACACCCCACATTGTGCCCAATAGTCAAGACTGTAGCTTAGTGGGCCTTCTAAACATTTTGTTCCCCTTAAAATGCAACAATTAAACCTTTCTGGTCATAGTTTGAGATGTCATTAAATTAAATTAAATTAAATTTGAAGTGGATAGGATAAATTTATTTTATTAGCAACTGAAAAAGTGAAAATCTGAATCAATGAAGTGGTAGTGGTACCATATTTGTATTGGATTAATGAGCTATTTGGTTAATTTATGGAAACTTAATAAGGAGCCGCTCTTCATAGGTAGAACAGGTCATTGCCTTAATTGAAAGCTGATTAAATTAATTAAAAGTTCACAATGCCAAATGAGAAATTAATGCTAAAATTAATATAAAGGGAAAGTTGACTGCATTAAAGTGAGTTTTTAAGGCGAAAGGGAAGGCGGCACGGCCTCCGGTGCGGCTTTGTCAGCAGCCTCTCCGCCATATGTGTTGTACCACACATGTTTGTATTCAATGTTTTTGGAACTAAGCAACCCACCTTTCATTATTTCTTATTTATTTATTTATTTAATCTGATATCAAAAATGTTTTTTTTTTATTTTGATATATTTTATGTTTGTTTTATGATCTATTTTCAAAACTTATAATTGTTTTTTCCATTACTTTTAAGATGTTAAAATGTACAAAGAACCTATCTCAAAAAGTTACATTAACTATTAGTTAATTACGTAAATAAGATGAATTAAATTTTAAACATGCGAAAGACTTTTTATTTTAAGTATTTATTTTTTTAGTAGAATAATAAACTTTACATTTTTATATTTCAGTTTAGACCTTATTCATTTTTAATTAAAATTAATTTCAATATTTAAAAAAAAAGGTTACATTCACAACATTCTAAGTCGGAAATTAATTTAAATCATAATGAAATCTTTTACCAATGGGTTAGTGATGAAGTGGAACTTAGAAAATTCCAATTCAATTAATGAAATCAACCCTAGCATGACAATGCTTTTATTAATGTGATGATTAATTTATTTAATATTATTTATAAACTTCTTAATTGAATTTGTTTTACAATTTAAGTAATATAAGTTGAGAATTTAATGAATCAAATCATTATAAAATAAAATTGATTTTTTTTAAATTTTAATTCCTTTTTTTGGGAAAAACTAAATTAATTCAGTAATTCAATTGAAAACCACATTTTATTTTTTGGCTAACTTAAAAATAATAATAAAGTACTGACCTAAGTTCTGTCTCCTTCCACTTGCCAATTACATCTTCACCAATCAATCATCAATGTATTAAAGAGAATATCATAATTTTTGTAAATTCATATGTATTTTATTTATTTATTATGTACCTAAATTTGATAATGAAAATTTATTTTTTCCTTAAATTTGAAAAATATAAAAATTTAATAATATAATACTTTAAAATTGTGTCACTTCATCACTTAAAAATTAATATATATATATTTGGACGTGATAATGTGGTGCAATCTTAGAGTGTCACATATACTGTTCTAATAACCGAAGACCAATGGTTGAATTTTTCAGATTACTGGTTATTGATTCAATTAGTTTGATTGGTTCAACTGCTAGACCAACAGTAATTAATTAATTAAAAATTTATAAAAAAATTTAAAAATATTAAATCGGTTCAATTATTAATTTTGTCCCAGTTTTCTCTTTTATTGGTTTTGAGTAGTTTCTGATTCAATCGGTTCAATATTTTTTTGAACCAGTATATCAATTGATTCTCGGTTTGACCGACCAATTTGGTCATGTATCAAAAGCACTAATCACATCATCAAATCTTAATAGAATTTAAGTTTAAGGACCAAAATGGATTTAGTTGCTATCTTCAAGTACCAAAAAAAAGTATATGTATTAAAGTGGACCTAGTTGCCAAGTTCAAGAGCAAAAAATTATATTATCCCTATTGAAAATGATAAATAAAAGGGCAAGCACAAAAATAGTCGCCCAACTATTTAGTTCGTCTTATTTTGGTCACCCAATTATTATTATTTTATTTAATCATATAATTTTTAAATTAAATAATTTAGTCACTCTTGCCATTAACTTAGTAACAAAAGTTGGCTTTTTTTTTAATTGGCCTAATAATAAATTTAGCGTTTCAATATTTATATATTCTATTAATTTGATCCTAAATTTAAAAAGTTCAACAAATTTACCCCTCAATGTTTATAAAATTTATTATTTTAGTTCAAATTTTAAAAATTATAAAATATATTTTTTTAAATAAATGATACATAATATATGAATTCATACATCGTTAATATATCAAATATAAACCCAACCTTTAAATCAAAATATAAAAGATTTTATTATAATTAAGAATCGCAATACAAAAGATTATGGGTTTTATAAAAAAAAATTGTGGAATACAAAATTACAATACGATGTGACAAGTGGTGAATTTTCTATAATTTTTTAGTATAATTAATATCTCATGTTAACTAAATTATTTTCAATTAAAAGGGTACAATATATAAAAAGGAGGACAACTGTATACATAATACTACGTCGATTTAGATAATGTTTTAGAAGGGTTGATTTTTTTATAGTAAATATGTTTAAAAAATCGAATTATTGGTTTTGGATGACATTTTATTATTTGAATTTGATTCTAGTATTATTAAATTAATAAAAGCTTACATATATATATATATATATTTTTCAAACAGTTAACATTTTAATATATAAATCAATAATTTAGTGTGAAGGAAGAAAACAGTGAAATGTATCTCATTTATTAAGGCAAAGAAATCAGAATATTGTTGGTCATGCTAGTGTTGGGTTGGGCAGCAACAGTGAGACAAATGTGTGTGTTATTTTTTCAACTTGTTGATTGCATAATTATTTCAGACATTGGGACCATGAATATTAAATTCGAAAACAATAGAAAACTATATTTTACTTGCCCTTGCCTTTGGTTTTAGAATACTCAATAATTACTTCTATATTTAATTGCATTCAGATCTATTTACTTATAATATTATATATATATATAACATATTTAGATAATTCTTTTAATTGCTTATAAAATTAAAATTCCTTTTTTAAAAATAGAAAATCCTAAAATATATAATTATAAAAATATATAAAAATTTAAAATTGTATGCATATTCTAAAGCAATAGATTTAATGAATGCGGACATTTTATCTCTACTCCATTTAGGAGGACCAAGAAGAGGTATAGTAGGAGGCAATGACACCTCATGGATCTTATGTTTTTACATATGTAGCATTCCAAATGGTAACCTTATTAGAGGCGTTGCTAGTATCTGTGAAGTTTATACTAACAGTAATAAGTATACAAAATCATCATGGAATTAAAGAAAATTAGGAAACATATTGTATTATTGCTTGTTGAGCTTGTTGAGGTAGTTTATAAGCAGTGTTAAGGAGCATTGTCTACTGGTGTCGGAGACTATTCTACTCATAAACTTGTCATTCTTGATGTTGGTAAAATCTAGTAATAAAATTCTTAGGTTTTGATCTTTAAAGACATAAGAAAATTGAACCGTGTAAACATATTATTATGTTTTCTATTTTTCTTCATCTATACTTAAAAGCAGTTGGCACTGTTCTTATCATTTGCTCAATTCTGCTTGTAAACCTCATTTTAGAACTTTCAACATTGGTCAAGATGAAGTCATGGACTTAGAAATAATTTGTGTATCACAACACCAAATCCCAACTCAAGAGAGTAAATTTAAGGGTAAAGTACACCGACAACCATTTAACTTTGATTAAAATAACAAAACAGTCACTAAACTTTAAAAAGTTACAATTTAATCATTAAATTTTTGAAAAATAATAAATCAGTCGCTAGTAACCATTTTCCGTTACGTTTGAAACGGAAAGCTAACCTGTCATCCCACAGTGTAAACGACCCCTATTTAAAAATCCTAGCTGGGCTGGACAATAGAAGAAGAAGAAGAAATGGAGATGCAGACCGTGATTTTGTCACTGTAGCTTCAGCTGTCCATTGTGGCAACCACCATTCACGACCATCAGTAAGCCTAGAAACTTTTCAAATTTGACAACAACATTCAAATCCCAAAAGAAAAACCTTAGCTCACTGCCAAAAATAAAGTTCTCTTTTCCCTTTTCTTTGTGCATTCATATGTGTATGTATATTCTGATGATTTTCTGTGTTTAATTTTCTGGAATGAAGGGGAAGGAAATTTTGAAAAAATAATCTCTAGTTTATTCTTGTGATTGACTGCAAGTGCACTTTACCCTAAATTTAATTCTTTCTAAAGAACACATTTATTCTTAGAGATGGAGAGATAATTTTCCTTTTTTTTGCAATTCTTTTTATCACCAATCTCATGTTGGTTAAACACAATCCATGACCTCTGGTAGTTTTTCGTTTAAATTAAATTCGAAAGAATTTTAACTGCCATGAACGACAGTATTGAAAAACAATATTACAAACCTTGGACAATTCGAAGTGAATAATACACTTTTTATATAGGTCAAAAGTCACAAAACCACATCAAAATTACAAGTCAGGATTCCAACCTTGCGTTCATCCCTATTGCTCTTAAAAAATCCCAATATCTCTTATTGCAAGTTGGTCTCCAGAAATTGCAAGTGGGTCAACATCACCCTCAACAAAACAGGAGGGATGGAAACTCTTACCTGCGTACCAAGATATCCAAGAAAGCCCAGACTCAATCATATGATTGTTTAAGATAGCAAGATATATCTCAGTAATTATAATTTTAGTAACAAACATGATATACAAAAATCTGTGATTATATTGTATCGACCAATCACATCTAAAAAACAGAAATTTATTGTAATTACAAAAGAATATAAATTTTTTTTATATAACCAAAAGTTTTCTCATTCATTTTACAGTCTAAGATCAGTCTTATTCGAGCCGGGGATAATATTTAGGTACAGTCATTTCAACGATTACAACTTCAGGATTTAGACTTGATCAAATGCTTGGGAAGAAGTCCACGTCCACTTCCTCCAACAACTTATTGGTAAATGTAATTATTACCTTAATAATTACACATTCTTACAATTTCTCTATGGTGTCTAAGCACACCTTGATTTTCTTACATTATCGGATTATTAATTTCAATGGTGGATACATACATCTCAAATATAGTAAAAGAAACAACTCTTTCTCAATGTCATTAACAAAACTACTATTAATGAGAGTTAACAATAAATTGATAACATTACTATTTATATAATATTTTTCTAAAATTCGGTGACTAAAACATTAACTTATTCAACTATAAAGTGATTAATTTTATAATTTACCTTATATTTTTTTATTAATTGCTTATTCTTCCTCTTTTTAAACTTTTAACAATTGAGAATGATTGTAAAATAATATATATATATTCTAATTTAAACATAAAAAGTGAACTCAATGAAATTCAATTATATATTAAGCAAATAAGGATCCACAAGTATATAATTGGAGTAGTTTTACACACTTTCATAATTTTTTATATAATTAATATTTTAATAATAAAATTATTGATTTTATTAATATAAATGGACTTTATATTTTAAAATTGATCCAATATTTTTAGCACATCAATTGAGAATATTGTCTTTATTAACATATATTAAATATTTTTAAATTATTATATGTGAAAATAAAAGAAAATATGATGGTCAGATTGTTAAAAATTTAATTATGTACACAGTTATGAAATTGTAAATTTACTTTAATTTTACACTACTTTAAATAAATTTAATTACTCCATAAATTTAGAACTTATTTTTTTAAAAAATTAATTAAAGATATTATTTTTTGTGTTGAATTTATTCAATTGATCAAATAGCCCTAAACAAAAATAATTATAACAATTGGAGGGGTAAATGGTGAAAAATAATTATAACATAAAATACAGGTAAGGTCTCTAAATTATAGTTAGTTTACGTTTTAGTTACTTAGCTTTAAAAAGTTACAAAATGATTATTGAACTATTCGAAAGTTTTCATTTAAGTTATTGGGCTATTAAAATCGTTGATGTATGACATTTTCTGTCCACACCGCCTACACCTATTGAAAGCTCTTCTTCCACTTCTCTTCTACAGTTTAGTTTTTTTTATGAAATAACTTTGAATATCACGAATCTGCAAACCAAAATATAAACAACTTTCTTCTCTAATCTTTGACACTAATCGTCAAATTGACTTGGATCTAAGTTATATTCTTCTACTCATTAGTGGGTACTGATCCATGTACCGATTATCGAATTGTCACTTGGAGCTCGCTAGCCGAACTTTTTATATAAAAAAAACTTAATAATCTAATGATTTAAATAAAAATTTTAAATAGTTTAGTGACATAAATGAAAACTTTCAAATAGATCAATGAACGTTTTATAACGTTTGAATTTAAACTGACCAAAATGTAAACCTACTAATAGTTTACCCATAATTATAACAATTATTAAACATTTGTTAAAATATACCTAATTTGTGAACTAAGCAATACTTTAGTGGGGGAGTTACTATAAACGGTAGGTGGTCTAAAGCCTACATAAACATTTAAAGTTCCCCTACTTGAAATGGCAACATCCTAACCATTGAGGCCATTTTCCAAAAGATTTAAGGCTTTACTACTATATAATTTATATCTAAATCCGTTGTAATCTATAATTACCAGTGGTTTGATATCTGAGTTTTTTTTTAATTTTAATTTAATATTTGAATTTGACTTCAAAGTTTACTTTGATACTTGAGTTTTTTTTGTCCTACTCGATGTTGGCTTCAATATTTAATTTGATGCTGAGCTTTATTTTTTTTGTCCCAATTAAGTATTTGAATTTGTTTGTTGAAGTACATATGTCAAAATTTCATTGGTTTGTTTGGTATGGTTACTAAATTAAACATTAAAGTCAAACTTAGGTACCAAGTTTGTTGAATGTGAGTATCTGCTATGGAGTGTCTCACTCTTCAATAGAAGGTATTGTCCTCATGAGGGAGTTTTATCTCACGTACTTCGAGAAGAGCCAAAAGGGGTCCACAGAGTTTAAGGAGTGTCTCGACTAATATAGATATGATCTACAAGTTTACGGGAGAGGTGTCTTTATTGTGCAAAATATTAATTATGCATATTGTGCCTGCAGGGGTTCAAACCATCAACCAAGGCTTAAATGCCTTACCTTTGCATACCTAATACTAGTTGGAGCTAATATCGTTTGGAGCCAAGTGGTAGTTTTATTGTCCACTAAGAATGTAATACCCTTAGCCTGGCCCAATCGTCAAACTTGAGCTACAGGAGGTTACCACACGAGACTTACATAACAAACACATACTTCATAAATACATGGCGAATTGTGTTGCAGACTAATATATGACAGACCAATCTTGCATATCGTCCATTTGCGCATTGAATTTCAGGTGGCTAAACTGCGGATTATCCTGTGGACACAAATATTGTGGAAAGTAAGGCAGACATCAAATTTCATAATTTCTTGTCGATACCTAAATGGCGGACTGTTCCTTGGATACCCCACGCTACGGTAGGTCCCGTAAAACTTATAATGCGGAACATAACAAAACCTATATACATGCCACCTAGATTGACCTAAACAAAATCAAAAGTCTACCACAACTTTGGGTGGACAGTGTGAACTTCTTACTGATCCGATGTCACACTCTGAATGTTCGAAGTCTACAAGATAAAAGCAACCTAGGCGTAAGTGTTAAGTATATTTAATAAGCTCATACAAATTTGATAGCTAACTTACCTTACATAATAATTATATGATAATTTAATATGCAAATATAGTTTACCTATCAGCCAACACAATTCGTCACCAAGGTAAGTGCGTATACTTTATCACATACAATATACTGAGTATGCAACATGATGCAATAACATTTTTCATATCTAATTCATTCTCATACCTTTCACTGGTGCAGACTCCAATTTTAATAGTCAAGCCTTCCATTATCCCTCATTCTTTAATTTGCTAATTTCACATCTTACATGTTTTATATTACCCGATGAACATTGTAAAATAACTCAAGACACATGTGTGCTTTACATTAGAGGCTCGTCTGAGCTAATCATGTACAGAGGTATCAGGTTACCCATCTGGGTTAAACTTTTATTGACACATGAAAGCCTGACCAGGATTGTATATACATGTAAGGTTACCAGTCCTGGCTAAACCTTTAAAATGACATCAGATTACCAGTCCAGGCTAAATCTGTGCCACATGTATCTTTGAGTTTGCAATAATGCTGGATCTCAGAATCATTGGGAAATAACATTTAACCATGTGTATGAGTCTTTTACTAAGTTCATCAAGATGTTTACATTTTGTAATCTCATTCTCTTTCCTTTGTATTATAATTTAGTGTCTCCTCTCTATATACTTGATAAACCAAATTTGACTATCAAATTCTCAGTTATACAATTAAAGAACAAAAGAAAAGAAAGTTAGACGATGTTTATATTGTACAACTTACTTGGCAGAATGATAACACGCCACGTAGAGTTTACTCAATAACTTTTTCTTTCCCGCGATCTTCTCTCGACGGATTCAAATCTTGACATAATTTAATTCAAAATTTATCAACCAATATCATTCAGTAGCTTATGAAGCATATAAGTCAGTTTAATTCTATCACTCGAAATTCCTTTAAACCTAACACATTATACAGTCGAGCCTTTTTATAACAAAGTTTATAGAACTCTTAGGCTAATTTCGAAATGTCTACACTTTAGTCCTGATATTCGAAACTAACAAATTTTCATTTTACCAAGTGATCCTTTTTCATAACCTCTCTTTTAATCTAATCATTTAACAACACAATTTCAAACATTCAACAATGGCAATCTCATGAAATCTTTAATAGTTTTAGAACCAAACACCACCATTAGCTAGATTGAAGCACAACAATCTCAAAAACACAAAATTCATGCCAAACGAGTTTGAATTAGTTTACCCTGCGAGAGCACAAAACTTAGTCGAACTTTCCTAGCTCAACAAAGAAGAAAAATGGTGATGGAGAGGATAAAAGAAAGAAAATGATCTCCCTCTTTCCATCCACTCTGTTATGGTATATATATCTAATCAATTATTAATTAAAAGCAACATTATTATAGGTAATGGCAACACATGTCCGACCACTATCTATAAAAATGGCTAAATTATCATTTTAGTCCCTAATCGATTAGCATATTATCATTAGCAAATAAAAATCCATAATAGTCAACTTTTACCACCTTTACAGTTTCATCCCTGTTATATGATCAATTCTCTAATCAATCAAATTTTCTAAACTAAAATTCATATAACACTATATTAAACCAATGATTATTAAATAATAAAATATACGGACTCAATCATCGAAGAACGGGGTTCCGAAACCACTATTTTTTTGGTACCACTGAAAACGGGTTGTTACAAAGACTCTTTAAAGGCATGGGTTCGAACCCCACCAAGACAAAAGAATTAAAACATTTTTTTGGTGGACCTAGGTGCTCTCGTCGAGACTCCGAGAACTCTTTTGGGCTTTCCTCAGAATAGAGAAACAAAAATCCGTGACTAAAACCAAGCATAGATACCTCAGGAATAATACTTCCATCGTTAAGGGAGTGAGACACTTCACCCTCAACAATATTGAATATTGAAGCCAAACTCATGTATTAAATAATATATTAATATTTGATAATTTGATTAAAATTTTGATTTAGTTGGGGACATATAGATATCCTTATACAATATTGATGATAAATTAAAATGGATGATTGAAAATTTATACGACGATTGAGGTTTTGCGTGTGTTGTAAATACTAATTTCGATTTTTGAAAAAGAAAACAACATGTAAAGAGACTCCAATTTAACTCAATTGTTGTCTATAATCACACTTAAAAGCTAGCTTCTTGTATGCTTATGTTTTAGATTTAAACACATGCATTGAAAGACAGATCTAAAAAGAGAGGCAAAGGCCTTGCTTCGTACCTGCTCCGAACCCTTTTGACCTTTTATATATATATATAATCTTGTAGGATTTTTTTACATTAAATAATTTTGAAATAGTAAAAAAAATAAATACATAAAAACCTTAAAAAATTTAGAATTTGATCTTTCTTTTATTCAGATTGACCTTGTAAAAAGGTATTGGCTAGTTTTATAGACTAAAAGAACATCTTTTGTACCAAAAGTAAAAAGAGGTACATGTACATGTGAGAAAGCTGAAAAACATATGATTCAAAGATTTAGTGATTATTTGTTCCAAAAAATAAAAAATCTAGTGGTTAAAATTTGATTTGTTTGTTTGATTCTTTTAGGATAAATTACACTTAAGGTCACTAAATTATTACTAAGTTGATGTTTTGATCACTCAACTTTAATAAGGTTACAAAGTGGTTACTAAACTATTTGAAAGTTTTCATTTAAATCACCGGGCTATTAAAATCGTTATTATATGGCCTTCTCTATTCGCGTCGTCTACACAAATTGAAAGCCCTCATCCTCTTTTTCTTCTATAATTTAATTTTTTTCCTCATGAAACTGTTTTGAATGTCAAGAATCTGTGAACCAAAATCCAAATAATTTTCTCCTCAAATCTTCGACACTACTATCAAATTGTCTTGGATCTAAGATATGTTCTTCTAATAGTTGACGGATATTGATTCATCATACCAATAGTTGAATCGTCGCTTAGAGCTCCCTAGTCGAACTTTTTAAAGAAGGAAACTTAACAAATAGTTCATTGACTTAAATGAAAACTTTCAAATAGTTCAATGACTATTTTTTAACTTTTTAAAGTTAAAAAATAAAAATGTAAACATATTAATAATTTAGTGACTTTGAATGTAATTTACTCATTTTTTTAATACCTTCCATAAGAGATTTGACAATAGAAATATGTATGTATATATGTATGACTTTCTAGAAAACAATTTTTAATGAATTAGAAAATGGACTCAAAAATTATTTTTATTGTAAATTGTATTTTGATAGGTAAAAGAAAAAAGAAGAACCCCTGCTTATAAAAAAGGAGAAAATATTGGTTAAGGAAATACTAAAATAAAAAGTAAAATACACAAATAATACTATAATTGATTTAAGATGAGTAAATACTTAAAATATAATAAATTTATGTAAAAAATATAACCTTGTACTTTGTATAAAAATATTTATCTTGTATATAATTGTTAAAAATATTTAATATGAAACTTGTGTAATTTTATCAATATCAATGTACCTTAAAGTTTTAAAAATTGTTAAATTTATATGTGTGACATGTATATACAGAGTTAGAGGTGCTCATGGGTAAGGTTGGGGTCAACTAAAATTTTAGGCTCGAGCCCTACTCAAAAATAGGTTTAAAATTTTGCTCAAGCCCAGCCCAGATAAAAATGCTAAGACACAGGCTTGGTTCGGCTCACCCGTATTAATTTTTTTATACTATTCTTTTAAATAATTTTTTTAAAAATATAATACGTTAAAAATACTAAAAATGTTAAAATAAATGTTTCCCAACAAACTGAAAATAAATTTTTTAAAAACTAATAACACTAAGATAGGTGCAACTTAACAAGCAAATATTTCTAAAATAGTAACAAAATTAAGAATAAAACAATAGTTATACAATAACAATAAAATTGTAGAAACATAATAATAAAATGATATCAAAATAGTAAAAAAGAACAACAAGAAAATAGCAAGAAAATAATAAAAAAATAGTAAAAAAAACCTAGTTTTTTTAGCATATTTGGGCCAGGCTAGGTTCAGGGCCAAAAAAGCCTTACCTAAGGCCCGCCCATTTTCTAAATGGGCCTTATTTTTTTGCCCAAGCCCAATTTTTGGACATATTTTTATCCAAACCTTCTCACTTTTCGGGCGGACTTTCGGGCCCGACTGGATGGCCCGACCCTTGAGCAGGTATATACATAATACATGGGCAAATATGAATGTAGGCAGAGGTCTTGGCCACTTTCAAATGAAAAATTGTTATTCAAGTCCCTTATAAGATGATTATATTAAAAATTAATTTATGATAAAATTACACTTTAACCCCTAAAATAAGAAAATTATGTTTAATCCCTTAAATAATGATGAAAAAATAAATTAATACATTATAAAATTACGTTTTAATCTTTCAAAAATTTATAATTCAATTCCTGCCCCCTAAAAATAATTATTAATTCACCCATGTGTATATATGTTTTGCATGGGTGGCATGCTAAATGTCTTGTGTTATCATATAATTGATTTTGAGCTTTACATAATCTTTTTATTGATTGAGAAAATAAATTTTATCTATAGATACAAAAATAATAATAACCGTACATGTGACATCTATTTATTTGTTGTCAAGTCAACAAATAAATTTAAAATTGTTAAGATTTTAGGGCATATTGATAGATAACATAATAACACGGATATCACATTAAATATTTTTTGTGCAAATACCATATTATACATTAAATTAAAGTTAAAGGATTAAATATGACATTAACCATTTATATTTTGTTTAAACCACTTTTTTTTAGTGAATATTCGTATTTATATTTTTGTCATGTTCATAATTGTACATGACTTTTAAGTTTTAAAGAGATATATATATATATATATAAAATTTTTAACTTGTAGGAAAGGGACAAAAATTTCATTAAAGAAAAAGGGGGGTTATCATAGCTTCTCATTCCAACCTAGAAGTAACGACAGAGATTCGGACACGGTCCCACTACTTCTGGGTCCCACACGTCATTTGTCCCATCACTTCTACCTTTTCTCCGACGAGAATCTCGCAGTCACCCCCTTTGTGGGGTCCAATCAGTAAAAACCAGATCTCTCCATCATTAGACACGTAGATTATTCTTAACTATTACCCTTTGTCTTTATGTTGTCACGCTCGCTTTGCCGGTTAATGTCAGCAGGACCGGCTTTGGCAGTCACTGCTATCTTTACGTGTTTGTCAGGTTTGAATGGTGACAAACGGCTACGATTACATCAATGACAAAATTTACAAACCCCAAAAATATAGAACAAGAAAAATGATTTTTTTTTTACTATCAGTAATTTTCAGCATAGTAAATGCAGATAAATTTTGTAATTTAACACGCGTCTATGTAAACATACGGTTGAGAATAATATGACTTCAGAATAAAAGTTCATATTTTGACTTTATTTATTTGGATGAAGGATGAATTTACTCTTAAGAATATATCACAAATTTGCATTGTTACATAATCTCCCAAATAATAGTAATTTTATTTAGATTTAATATTCATTTAGTGCCTAAGGAAACATTAACATAAAGGAAAATATATATATATGGATAATGTGTCGGCAATTTTTGTTGTCAAACAATAAGTACCAATTGTTTATATGTGAATATGGTCTGTATGTTCAACATTATCCTCCTGTTTTTTAATTAAAGTTTCAGATTTCTTTTTAAATGAGGAAAATTGGAAAATTTTCTCAAATTTGACTTTGAATACTTGATATCTAGACCAAAAGAAAATTATCACATTATTTTTTTTGGTTTTATATGTCTCATGTTTGTATTAAAATTATATTATATTACATTTAATATTTTGTAATTTCTCTACCAATAAGTTGGTGTTATGAATCAAACGGACACCAATTAGATTAAGAAAATTACGGAAATATTCTTTCTTAATTGAAATTAGTTAATTTGTTTTTGGGTACTTTAATTTTTTTATTTTAACAAAAATCAATAAAAATAAAAATATGCATATGGTGAGATTTTAATAATTCCTAATTAAATTGATAAAATCTTAAATTTACCGTTCAACCAATGCTTTTCTTTTTGGTAAATAAAAACAACATTAAGCGGTTATAGAAATAAGCATAAAATTAAAAGCCCATAATATCCTTTTGGATTAACTCTCGCATAGCTTGAGGAGGTTAAAAAAAACACTATAGACGGGTAAAATTTATGCCAGTTTACTTAGCCATGAAATCTACAACTGTACTACGATCTCTAGAAATATGACAGATACGAACTTTCCAATTCCTTTGTAACAGTGAACGGATGGCCCGTATTTCCATAAGAGGGCTATCAATAAGTTTGCCAGACAAAATTAATTCCACTAAAAGAGCATTATCAGATTCAAGTTTAACCTGCCGGTATCCCTTCCTCCAAGTCAGACGTAGCCCTTCAAGCATAGACCTCGCTTCTTTATTGATAACTTCATCTCTCCCCAATATCATCAAGTAGCCACACAACCAATTACATCCTCATCTCTAATGACTCCTCCAATTGCAGCCGAGTAAGAACTAAGCGACACTGCACCATCTGTATTGAGTTTAACCCATCCAATCTTTGGCATAAACTAATTCATATTAGACACCATACGTCCCCTATGAATCATATGCTTTGAGGGTAGCGAGTAACTTCTCATCCAACTGATAGTATCTACCACATCTTGGACAGAGCTGTGACTGCCAGAAAATACAAGCATATTCCTGTTTTTCCATAGTAACTAACAAACAATAGGAAACAACATTTGCCAATTCAACTCCTGACTACCGCACTTCCCTAAGTTTTTCAAGTTCCAGATAATCCATTCATCAAAAAGTAGGGAGAAAAATAATACATATTTCTACGGTGGTACAATCGAAGTCCAAACTGCCCATGGGAATGAGCAATCTCTAACAATATGTAACTCAGATTCATTGGTAAAATTGCATCTCGGACAATTGCTTTCACAAGCCATATGTCTTCTAACTCTCTCCTCATTCGTCAAAAGTTTGTTATTCCATAATATCCAAATGAACACTCTAACCTACCGCGGTACCTTGGCTTTCCAAAACAATTTCCAAACATTAGAATTATTTGTCAACTAAGATTGGTACATACCTCTATATGTACCCACCATGGACAAGGAATTTCTAGTTGCCCATCTCCGCGATAGTCGATCATTCCACTTGAGGAATCCAATTATCGTTCCAAAAATTCGTCAAGAATTCATTTCCAATAGTACAATAAACATTATCCACCACATCCTGCCAAACCCGCATTAAAGACATCTGTATATAAGAGCAATTACTCGTAGCAATAGAATCCGAAATCACCCCACAAATCTTGTACTTACCCCTTACAACCTTAACCCATAGGTCATCAGTTTTGGTTAACAAAAGGAAACCAAGTTTCAAAAGAAATAACTTGTTCTGAATAGCTAGACTTCTTATACCCAAACCTCCTGATTCAATCGGACGACAACAATCATCCCATTTTAAGAGAGCCGACTTCCTATCATCAGAAGAAGATCCCCAAACAAAATTACGGGCTAGCTTTTCAATCTCACCACACACTGTTACAGGAATACAAACTGTAGACATAAATTAATTAGGAATTGATAACAACATTGACTTAGCTAATGTAATTCTGCCTGCTAGTGATAGCTTATTAGCCTCCCACTCATTAAGCCTACAACGGACTTTATCGATTAAAAAAATTAAAAGTGCTAATTACGACTTTCTTATGGATAATTGGAAATCCAAGATGCATTCGCAAGTCACCCACTTGACCATATCCCACCTTCCTACGGATATTCAATGTAACAATTTTTGGAACATTAGACGAAAAGAACACTTGAGATTTATGTTTATTCAGTTTTTGTCTCAAAAAATGATAGAAGGTGCTCAAAATAGCAATAACCACTTCAGCTTGTTTTGGATAAAAGGTGCTCAAAATAGTAATAACCACTTCAGCTTGTTTTGGATCCGCTTCCCCAAAAGCATGAGATCATCAGCAAAATACAATGTGATAAGGTTGGACCTCCCTTAGCCAAAACCAAAGGCTTCCACCTTCCATTACTCACCGCTTCATCAATTAAGTGCCCCAATCTCTCCATGCATAAAACAAATAAGTAAGCAGATAGAGGGTCTCCTTGCCTCAACTCTCTAGAAGGCCTAAATTTGTCTGTCACCCCCCTATTCTAGAGAATTTGGAACATAGCCGAAGATACACTGTTCATAATAACCGTGATCAAATGGACATCGACTCTACTTCTAAAAGAGTATCCCTAAAAAAATTCCCAACGAATTCTATTACATGCCTTCTCGAGATCAATTTTTAGGATCATCCTTAATTTTCTGCCTTTGAAGTTCTTCAAAGAATGGACTACCTCCTGAGCAATAACAATATTATCTGATATGCTTCTACCCATCACAAAACTAACTTGATTTTGTTTAGTAAGTCTCTGTTCTTATTATTATTATTATCGAACTTTGGTATTCAGTATACTTAATTTAATATATTTTTATAAAAGTTTATTTTAATATGCGCAATTTATTACTTTAAATTTCATTATACTTACAATTTAATCTAATTTTTTATTTTAATATCGTACACATTTCATCTGTTATTATTAATTTTTTAAATACACATTTTTGTTTTAAATACGTGGTTTCCATAAACATGCGTATGTGATAGAATTTCCTAATATATATTAATTGGTTATTATAAGAGATAATTAAAAATAACAAGTAGAAAATTGTTTTAAAAATAAAAATAGCCACCAATATAATGATAAAATTGTTAGACCGCATATCTTGAAATAAATAATGAAAATATGTAGAGAAGTCCCTTTCTTTTTGCACTGATTATTGTTTTTCATTGGTTTATAATTGGTGACACGAGATTTTCATTGGATGGAAAAAAAAAAGCTAATATGGAAAATTTTATGGCAGTGGCATGTGTTTTCTTCATGATACTTGCCCATTTCATTGTTTTATTTATCTTCTAATCCCTTTACCTTTTCGATATTATATAAGAATGATATTTCAATTTTGATCCTTATATTTTTCTCAAACTCGAGATTTAATCTCTATATTTTAATTTTGACATAATTTGACATAATATTGTCATAACTTAGTCTAAATACTTTATTTTTATTCAAATACTAATGTGAATTTTTTAAGAATTGTTAATACCATTAGAATTCTTTGTTAAACTCGGGTCAACTAAATAATGTCATTTTTTGTTACATGGTTAGGAGTGAGTATTTTTATTACACCAACAAATTTAATAGAAATTTTTAATAATGTTAACAAATAGACTTGAATTTTAAATTTAAAAAAGTAAATAGACCAAGTTTGTAATGACCTGAAATTCACAGGCACCGGAAAAGTGAGTTATAGGGCCTCCGTCTTAGTGAAGTAAGTTCGAAAATAATTATTAAAAATATTTATGAGCCTAGGGGTGTGTCTAATTAGGATCTAATTAAGTGAATTTAGCTTAATTTAGAGTAAGTAATAAAAAAGATTAAATTGAATAAATGGTAAAAGTTTAATTATAAAGCAATAGAAAATAAAAAGGATGAAAATGGCAATTAAGCCATTGACTACAAATGAGGTGGCATATTGGTGAAATAAAATCAAAGATTTTTTTTAGGTTTTATATATTATAATGATTATTATAATGATTTTATATTAAATTATTATGATTATTTAATTGATAATATATTATAAATAAATTAAATAGAAGACAATTGTATGGTAATAAAATATACATGTGTAAGAATTGTATTGGTACATTTGTAATTTAAATATTTAATTACTTATAATTTAAGTATAAAGATATTTTATAATTATTAATTGTATTAATTAAATAATGAGATTTTTATTTAATAAGCAAATTAGATAATGACATTTGTAATAATATAAATATGTACACTTGTTATATAATTATTAATTTACTTAATATTAAAATAAAAGATATTTTAATATATGATATTAATATTATATTATGTTTATAAAATAATAAAGTATAAAAGAATTAAAGAAATAAAGAAACAAAAGGGAATAGAAACAAAATTGAAAACAGGAAGCAGGGGAGAAAAAGAGAAAGAAAAAGGGAAAGAAAAATGAAAGAGAAAACTAAGGATTTGAAGCTTGGAGTTAATTTGGTACGTCAATTAAGTCCTTTTTAGTTAATTTTGATGTTTTAGGAGCTTTGAAACAAGATTTTGATGAAATTAAGTTGATAGTTCAAGAGTTCATATGTTTCCAAGTAGGGTTCATGTTGGAAAAATTATGGAATTAGGGATTTAATTGAATGAATTCTAAGTTAGAATTGATTAAGGGATTAAATTGTAAACTAGGCTATAAGTTTTATGTTGTAGGGACTAAATTGAAGAAATTTCGAAATTAGGGAAATATGCTGGAAATTTTATAGTTAAATATAAGTTTAGACAAAATTTGAATAGAAAAAAAGAGTGAATTGGATTAAGAAAATAATTAAGTTTAGTTAGGATTAAATTGGGAATAAGGTAGGAGTTGTTTAGAAATTTAATTATTTATTATAATTAATGCTGTAAATAATAATGTAAATTACTATTATTTTCGTAGCCAACAAAGAACCTGAAGCATCAGCATTGAAAGGAAAGGAGAAAGTCATCGAAGACTAAAACGGGAGAATTACGGTGTGTATTACTATAATTCAAATTTTAATTATTATTGATTGCTGAAATTTTAATTGTTATGTATGGTAAATAAGACTTGAGGTAAGTATGTGAAATTGATATGAATATTGAGTGAAAATGAAAGTGATATAAATTGAATCAAATTGAATTGAATAAGTGAATTATGGAATATGTGATTATTTGAAAAGTGTATTGATTGAAAATAAATAAATTGTGACAAATGTATGGTGTTGATGGTATACACTTGTGTGAAAATTAATTTGTATATGAATTAAGATAATAGATATTTGAATTGAATGAGTATTAAAATTTTTTGTGTAAATGAAATTGAAATTAGAAAAAGTAAAATAATACCCTATTAACTTGTCGGACTAGATTCGATACAAATGACATGCCATTGGATTTGTGATGTGATGAAGAGATTGTAGTTCGGCCGAGAAGATGTTTCTGTTATTATATACTTCGGTTTATCCGAATAGGCATTTAATGCCTTATTGGTGTGTTTGGGAGGATATATTATACCGGTGTGTTATGGAGGATTTACAATATTCCGGGTGTGTTTGGGTTGGATATTCTGATGTGTTTGGATGGAATCCGCGTATCTATCATTGTCCGAGCTTTGTTAATAGGGTAAATAATTGAAATGAAATTTTGAAAATGAGATTATTTGTTTTAGCACTATTGAAAAGTACGAGAAAGAATGTATGAACTAAATTATGAATTGAGTTAGTATGAGAAAAATGAATTATGAATTTAAGATTTATGAAGTAAAATAATTATATATAAAAGTAGTTTAAATAATTATAAAATTTATGGTTGATGTTTGTAATTTATTAATATTAAATAGTCTTGATTTATAGTAATACCACTGAGTATATCCATACTCAGCGTACGGTTGTTTCCGTGCGCAGGTTAGTAGAAGTCAAATGTCCCGGCTCAGCATCTAGAACAATCACGACTCCAACACAAATTTGGTGATGTATATTTTTCTTTTGGGTAAAGGTGGCATGTACATAGGTGTTGTTTAGTCACTTGAATATATATACTACTTTGGGTAGTGAAGGATGAATTATAAAATTTAGATGGTTAAATGAAATGGTAAGGAAAGTACATGATATTTTGATACATGAACATTAAGTTGTTAAATGAATGAAGTTTTTAATCAATTTTGAATGATGCTATGATAGTTATTAAGTTAAAATTTTGTTAATGATATAAATATTAGTTATATGAATGTGAAATATTGGTGTTAGTTGTTTTGGTTTGAATTTGCAAGAGGTTTAGGTAAAAATAAGCAGAAATGCTACTGAAATTTTTATAAAAAAAAATTTAGAATACTCGAACAAGCCCCGTTCTACTTTTAATACGTGTTTGAACTTCGAGAGTTCAAGATAGGGACTTAATTATTATATTATACTATGAAAGTTATATTAATTGTAAATTATTCGTAAGTTGTCTGATATGTCCGGTAATGCCTCATAACCTCGTTCCGGTAACGATTTGGGGTTAGGGGGTGTTACAAAGTTCATAAAAATAAAAGTATGAAGATTAAATTCCAAATATACAATGACTACAAGGACTTGGAACACTGTAGTTTTTTAATTTTTATTTATAATTTAGAAAAAAAAAGAATAATTAACCCAATAAGAAGCATAGGTTGGAACCATACTAGTTAAAATTGAAAAGAAAGAAATAACTAAATGGAAGCCACAAAAATTCCTAATTTTGTATGAATTTTTTATTTAAGTGTACAAGATTAAAAATTTTTGGAATTATTTTTAGGCATAATATTTATTTGGCCCTTCAACTTTACAAAAAAGAAATTATTTTTATCTTTTATTAATTTTCTGTCTCTTTTAGTTTTAAAATTTGCAATATTTGTCAAATCACCACAAAATTGATGAAAAAGTTAACGTCTGTTAACTTTATTGGTATGGCATACACGTGAATTGCCACATAGATGTTACGTATGCAATTAATTAATTTTTAAAATTTAAAAATTAAAAAAAATTAAAAAAAATTAAAAATTTATAAAAAGTGTCTAACATATTTTAATTTTTTAAAAATAATTAATTGCCAACATGACATATGCATGGATTGTCACGAAGAAGTCATGTCAGCTAGAGATGTCTATGAGCCGGGTTGAGCCGGGTCCAATTAAAATATTTGGCTCGTTTGCTAGGCCCGGGCTCGGCCCAAAAAATAGGCCTAACATTTTTCTCAAGCCTGATTTGGATAAAAATGCTAAAACTTAGGCCCGGCCCGCCTATATTAATTTTTACATATATTTAAAAAAATTAATACATTAAAAATACTAAAAGCATTAAAATAAATGTATATTTAAATAACATTAAGATATGTGTAACTTAACAAGCAAATACTTCTAAAATAGTAATAAAATTAACAATAAAACAAGAGTTATACAATATTCTAACAATAATAATAAAATAGTAGAAACATAATAGTGAAACGATAGTAAAATAATGAAAAAACAATAAAATAGCAACAAAACAGTAAAAAAAACAATAATTTTTTTTGCATATTCGGATTGGACCGGGCTAAGCTCAGGTAAAAAAAAATCTTACTCAAGGCTCAACCCGTTTTTTAAAGAGCCTTATTTTTTTTATCAAAGCCCATTTTTCGGGTCTATACTTTTACCCAAACCTTCGCACTTTTCGGCTAGGTCTTCGGACCAAACCTCTATAGACAGGTCTAACGTTAGCAAAATTAACAAATATTAATTTTTTCATTTATTTTTAATAATTTGATAAATAATATAAATTATTTTCAAGAGCTAAAAATAGTAAAAAATTAAAAAAAGAGTTAAAATAATTTTTTTTGAAAGTTTGGAGGGAGATACACATCCTTATGCCCTTTTTATACAAATCCTAAACTCTTGATGAGGAAATAATATTTTTGTATACTCAAATTCACTACAAATTATTGTAACCGCAACAATATTATGTGAACTAAGATGATTTGAGCAGCATTTTAAAGGTTTTTTTTCTTTTCTTATAAATCATTTTGTTTTCTTTATTTAATTATTAATGTTGGAAAAAGAAAATGCCAAGTTGGCAGTTTAGTGGGTAAAAAGATGACCCACCTATTTCATTGGCATGGATGTGGCAGTAAAAGTTCCACGTCATCTCATCTAATTGTGAAAGTACGAGTCAGTAAGATCTACCTTAGTTTAATTGGATGATTCAATTAATATTCAATTTAGTGAGATTTATTAATTGCAATAATTACTTAAACATGTAACATGTGTATAATTACAATTAATTATATTCAAATTTAATTTTTGTGTAACTTAAAGTAAGAGATATGTAACGAGTTTTGTAACTTTATTCGAGAAATTAAAAAAAATGTTCATGTCCAAAAAATGAACCTTTAAATCATTAATATCAATTTGCAAGTTGTTTCTTTTAAGGAAGTTACAAGTTGAACTACAAGTACATTTCAAACAATATATACAAATAATTAAAATTAGAATTAATTAGAATGCATTTTTATGTAGATGAAAATAAATTTGGATGAAGCTGAAATAATTGATGAGGTGAAACATAAATTTTCATATATTTTTTAGAGAGTAAAATGTTTTTATTTATATAGTAGTATCAAAGATTAGATAAAGTAAAAGTAAATCCTAATATTTAAAATTCAAAATTTTAGATTAAAAAAATAACAATGATGAAGACAAAGATAAATATTGATATATGCTACATTTGAATCGGTTCAAGTCTTTCTAAAATCGGTATAAAAAATTATATTTTTAGTTACATCATAAGTTTAATTTTTTTTAAGATCGAATCTTGTGGTATTTTTAATAATAAATTTTTAGTTGAAATAGTACATGTGTTTTGTATGAGGCAGTCTAAATCATTTTCGGATTTCAACTGATCAATCTTCTTTACTATCATCGAACCTCAAATTGCTTTGAGTGCGGAGTCAAAGAAAACGAACCAAGTGCACAAAATAAAAAAAATTTTTTAACTTAACTTTCAGTTGGAAAGTTCGTTCTCTCTGTAACACCTCAAAATTGACTCGGTTGTCGAGTTCGAGTTACGGGATGCTACGTTTGTTGCAATTTAGTCCTTGTATACTTCCTAAATTATTTTTAGAGTTTTTATTTGTTCAAATAAGTCCATGATATTGTATTATTTCTGAAGTCTGTGATTTTATGAGTAAAGTGCTATTGTTACATCGCATGATAAGTGAATATTACACACCTTCTGTCAAAGTGATACCGCCTTTCTGTCAAAATGTTATTATTGTTACCACCCTACTGAGTTCATGATAAGCATGTCTATTGCTAGCGGCAGTTTATCTGCAAAAATGTTATGTATCCACAACACAATAACAATTTTTATCTTCAAATATGTTGTGCGTCCGTAGCCTAGTGGTAGTTTTTATCTGCAAGTATATTGTACATCTACAACCTAGTGGCAGCTTTTATCTCAACTATGTTGTGCAACGACAACCAGGGAAATTTTTTATCTGCAAATATGTTGTGCATCCACAACTCAATGGTAGTTTTTATTTGCAAATCAGTGGTGGTTCATCCACAACCTGGTGTATAAGGATGATTGAGTTTATGGGAATTCTTAGTGAAGTGTGCACCAGAGTTGGGTAGGATTTTTCTATTGATATACTAAAATTGCATTGTCATTCATAAACATGTGCATACAAAACTGTGAATGCTGAAATATTGTAGTGATGCATTGATCTATAAAATGGTTACTCATACTTGCTATACGAATGTGATTGTTCTAAAGAACTGTTATTTCACATGCTTTATCAACTATTTTGCTCTTTTTTTCTTGTGATTGGATTCACATTGAGCTTCTTAAGCTCACTCCCCCTTTTATTCCTATATTTACAGATAACTTATTAGGCTAGGACCTAGACTCAACATCTAGAAGGCTCAGCTCATATTGTGTTTTTATTTAAATAAAGTAAGTTTAGATTTATTATTCCCACTTTTTGCTATTCAGAGACTGTACTATTTTATTTAAACTATGACATGGGACTTAGGTTTTTGGGTTTATTTGGCATGTATAACATTTACTTTGATTTTAAGTTGTTGAAATATGGAAATTAATTTAATCTTGCATGAAATTAATTGTACCTTTTGGAAACACGCTAAGTTTTTCTTCAAGAAATTAAAGTAAATGTTTTAAACAACTGTTTTTAAGCTCCGATAGTCCTGTTAGGCCATTTCGGTGGCCGATGTAATCTTTCGAATTTAGCCTTAACATTTAGGTTGAATTGAGGTGGTTACATTTGATGGTGTTAGAGCCAGGATTACAAAATTTAAACAATGAAAATTTAAATGAGTTGGCATACATGCATTGAAAATGGGTATTTTGAAAAATAATTTTCTTCAAAAAAATTAAAATTCAATACTTCGATGTTGGTCATAATTTAGGAATTGCTACTTTTGAATATTTAGATAAACTATAATCTTTAGACTGTAAACACTCAGGACAAATAACTAATGCTCAAAGTTTTATGTGGAAACTGTAGATATACTTTAGACTTTAAATTTCCCTGAGATAATTATGAACACCCAAGGTAGACGTGGTAAGGATCGGCCGCATAGGGTTGCACCCATTGAGCAACCTACTATATAGGGAGAAAAATCCAAGAATAGGAGTATGTAGAGAATTCTACCGCCAATAGTGGTGGAAGCTATGAGAATGGAGATGATGCAGTGTTGCAAGTGATGCTGAGGGTTTTGCAAAGGGTTGCTAGAGCCTAAATTGGATAATGGAGTTGTAGATTTATTACGGAGAGACACTGATTGAATGAGGCTGAAATATTCAGGGATGTTGCTAGAACGACCCCTACCAGGGCTGAGTACTGATGGAGTCAACAAAGATGATTCTAAAGGATCTAGATTATGCTCCAGAACAAAGATTAAATGGCAGTCTGCCTTTGCTAAGAGATGAGGCCTATTATCGGTGGTACTTTGTTTTAAGTGGAACGTAGGCTAAACGTTTGACCTGGAGATATTTTCAGGAGGCCTTCCAAAAGAAGTATGTGGGCATTAGATATGTGGAAGCTTATAGACTCGAGTTTATCGGTTTGAAATATGGAGATAGGACTATGGCAGAATATGAGGCTAAATTTCTTAAACTTAATCATTATGCTGAAGGTATAGTCACTGCAGTGCAGGACAAAATCATGAGGTTCAAAAATCAGTTGCATTTCAAACTCAAAATTCAGGTTGCTCCACACCAGATATGGGTGTTTAAGACCTTAGTGGAGAAAACCAAAATTGTGGAGAAGATCAAATAGGTGGAACGCGAAAAATGGCAGAAGATTAAAGTCTCGATTAAAGAGATTCTGGTTCTACTGGTTCAAATTCTCGTCCCATAAAATAAGCCAAAGAGGGTAGATTGCAGCAAAGGGTCATTGTAGCTAATTCTGGTAATAGGATTTAAAATTGTTTGTATTGTGGTAAGCGCCACTTGAACGAGTATTGGAAGAAATTAGGTGTTTGTGTAAAGTGTAGGTCGACAAAGCATATGGTAAAAGATTATTGATCGCGTGATTCGTAACAAGTAATAAATATTTATAATAAAGATCAAACCTAGACTAACTATTATCACGACGAAAAGGAAAGCGCACCTATCAAACAATAGTATAGTAATGGCAAGACTGAGATATCGTACCCAAGGGAACCAAAAGTACTAGTAATAACTATCTTTTTATTATCTAACTTAGAAATAAAAGGGTTTGTTTATTAAACTAATTATCTAAACTAATTAACTAATTTAACTAAAGCAAAGAGAAAATTTGAAAAAAGACTTGAAGAAAAGCAATTGATAAAGACGACACCCAAGGAGGAATCCACTTAGATTTCACTTGTTATCTGACCCTGAACCGAACGATTTATTCACTTGACTTGATCCGTGAGACTCCCTAACCTATGTTATTATCCCTTTCGAGGCTAATAACGTCTAACCCTCAGTTGAATTAATCAAAATTTCTTTCTTAATTAAAACCCCTAGGGAAGCAGTAAATCACTCTATGGACTCCCATATTAGGTTTCACCCTAATCTGGCAAAATCTCGTAACCCTATTTCTAGGCGTTCGATCAACTCCACTTAATTATGCCAAATCTACTCTTAGGTAGGGTCTATTCCTCCTCTGCATAAGCACATCAAATCATGAATTAATACCCGAAATATTAACTCAAGCATTAAGAACACATAATTAAGAACAAATCAAATATTTATCATACAGTTCAGATAATAATAACAAGATCCATCATAGGTTTTATCCCCCTTAGGTATCTAAGGGGTTTAGTTCATAATAAAATAGGAGTACATCTCAAGAGTATGAAAATAACAAAACATAAAGAAAACTCTAAAACCCTGAAGGAATTTTGAGAGAGATCTTCAGTCTTGGAGTAGCTCCGACTTTTGAGATGGATCGTCTGGATTTCTTCAAGTAATTCCTGGAGGGTGTTTATATAGGCTTTGGATTGGCTTTCTTCCTCCCTAAGTACCCTTTTCCGTGTAAAATACAACTCTTTGAAAAAGGGACACGCAAGTGTGCCACGACCGTGTGACATGATTACCAAGCCGTGTTCAATCTGTTGAATTGCACACGACCGTGTGGGCTCAATGGCCAAGCTGTGTGAATCGTGAAAACCTTGGTCAACACCCCCGAAGGGCACGGGCGTGTGAGATGCCCGTGTAGCAAGGCTTAGGTTTTGTCATCTTCTCGATTTGGTCTATTTTTATCCCTTTTTAGCTCGTTTTTGGCTCATTTCGACTCTTGGTGCTTTCCTGAGTACAAAACATGAAATAACTGGATTAAGAGCACCAAAATCCACAAATCTAGTAATAAACATCCATAAATATGCTAAGTATTTAGGGTATAGATATGTATAATTTGGCGTTTATCATTTATCCTCATCGAAATGGAAAAAATTAAGCTTCGGCCCAAAATCGAACCTAAAATCAAATAGCAGGTCAGTTACCTCCGAGGGGTTGAGGTCAGACTAGGGCCGCTAATAATTTTGCAACTAGTAATCAAGGTGCGAACCGAGCTAAGGCTAGACAGCTTGCCCTCGTTTATGCTGTTAGAGGTTGTGAGGATAAAGATATATCTAATGTCATCGCATGTATTTTTACCATTTACTATGTTCTGTATTTTGTGTTAATGGACATAGGTTGTGAGGATAAAGATATCTCTAATGTCATTGTAAGGCCCAAATTTTTCCCGGGCCCATAAACAAATAAAATATAACAGTCTATTGAAAAATAATTTTACAAGCCCAAACCCAAGAGGCCCAAAACTAAACCCTAGCCCACTACAAAGCCTAAATCATAAACAAAACAAAAAACCCTAAAGCTACCTAAGTCCGGCGCCGTACCTAGGCCGGCTTGCCCACACGCCACTGCCTGGCACCCCTCTGACACTTGCAAAAGCCAAATCAACATGCAACAGAGCAGACAGAGTAGAGAACAGTAACGAAAATAGAAAAGAACAGTAACAAATCACGTGTAATCGGCTATAAAGCCGAAAGAGAAAATCAATGTAAAAGGAGGGTTCTTTTTGGAGAATACAATGAAAAAAAGAGAAGTTTAAAAACAGATTTAAAAAAAACCAAAGGTTACTGTTATTCATTTTTTTTCTTTCCTTTTTATTTTCATTTTCATTTTTTTTCCTTTTCTTTTTTTTTTGAATACATTTATACATGCTTTTTTTTCTCAAAAATAGTATATATATTTAGATATAAATATAACAAAAAATATAAAAAATATCGTTTTATATGATGATTATGTTAAATTCTTTTTATTACTTATTATAAATCTTTCTACTACTATTAATTTTAAAAATTTCATGTATTATTTATATTAAACTTTTGTACACATCTTCTACATGTTAATTATTTTAATTATTTTTTTACAATATCATTTATTCTAAGCTTTTATGTGCAATCTTAAATTATTGAATCATTATTTTGAAGTTATTCTATTTATATTATTTTGTTATCTTGAATATTAATGATTTTAAATTGTTCAATACTATTTACTTTAAATTATTTTCCATAGTGTCTATTTCAAGCTTGTTTTTTCCTACATGTTATTTGTCTAGAATCGTCTTATTGCTTATTTTTAATTGTTCGTATTGTTCATTTCGCTTCTCTTTAATTATTAATATTTAAATAATGTATGTTTAGTAATTATTGTCATTGTGTGTACTATAATTCGTTCACTTATTTTCATACTATTGTCACTCATTGGTATAGCATTTTATCAATGTATATTGTTCCATGTTTATAATTTCGCCTTTCATTCGTAATTGTCGCATTGTAATTTTCAATTTATTGATCCGAAGTTCATGATTCTATTTCATTCCAAGTCAAATTAATGTATTTTGGGTCGAATTTATAAAACAAAGGCGAAGTTTGGTGTTTAGCAATTCGATAGATTGTGCCCTAATGTGTTGGGTTTCGATCTTTGGTTTGTTTAAATAATCGAATTTCCCTTTAAAATTTCGCCCGCGTTTTCTAAACCTTAAAACAAAAGCGATGTTTGATGTTTAGAAATTCGAGGAATCGTGCCCTATCGTGCTGGGTTGCAATTTCTTGTTTGTTCAAAATGATCAAATATTCCTTTGGAATTTCACTCATGTTTTAAAAAGTCTTTAAAATGAAGGCAATGTTCGAAGTTTGGAAATTCGGGGAATTGTGCCCTATCGTGCTGGGTTGCAATTTCCCGTTTGTTCAAATAATCGAATATTCCTTTAGAATTTCACTCATGTTATCTAAATTTAAAAAAAACAAGGCAATATTTCGTGTTTGGAAATTTCGAGAAATTGTGCCCTACGTGCTGGGTTTCGATTTATCGTTTGACCGAACAACCGAATATCCTTTTTAAAACTTCAATGCATTAGTTTTGTAAATTATGAGATGATTTTGGTATCGAAGGTTCAAAATGTCGTGTCCTTCCTCGTACGTAACCGACTCCCGAATTCGTTTTCTTAAATTTCATAGACCAAAATCATTGTTTTAGTAAACCAAAATATTTTATTAAAATGACCAAACTTCTTGGTGATCCGATCACACCTAAACAAAAAAGATTGGTGGCGACTACCAATTTTTGTTTTCTTTTCAAAATATAAAGTTGATCCCCGTTTTCAAAAAAATGGTTTCGACAGTCATCGTAGGTATTTTTACCATTTACTATATTCCGTATTTTGTGTTAATAGACATAAAATTCACCCATTCATATGTTGCTTATAATATGTCTGGTAAATTGGGTATTGGGATAGAGAAAACCACTATTAATGTTACCATAGTAAGTCTTTTAGGATAATCGATTTTCATAAATTAGAGGTTCAATTTAATTCTAGGAATGGATTAGTTGGTAGAATGTCAAGTTAGGCTGGATTGTGCCTAAAAAGGGGTGACTTTGAAAATAGTCGATGGTAGTGAGATCGTTACGGTTGGAGAGTGACAGAACTATTTATCTAATGTGATTTTCACTATGGTCGTCGAAAAATTAGTTCGAAAAGGTTGTGAGGCTTATCTAGCCTATGTAATGGATATGAATGTAAATAACTCTACTATATATGGTATTCAAATAGTTAGAGAATTCTCAGATATATTTCTTGAGGAGCTACCGGGGTTACCTCCAAATAGTGAGGTAGATTTCCTAATTGAGTTATTTTCGGCAATTGCTCCAATGTTCATTGCTCCCTACTGCATGGTGCCTAAAGAGCTTCATGAATTGAAAGTCCAACTGCAGGAGCTATTGGATTGTGGGTTTATTAGGTCTAGTGTTTCTCCTTGGGGAGTTCCGATCCTATTTGTTAAGAAGAACGATAGCTCTCTAATGTTGCGCATTGACAATTGACAGTCAAATAAATCGATTGTTAAGAACAAATACCTTCCACCTAAGATCGATGATTTGTTTGTCCAATTCCGAGATGTAGCGGTGTTTTCCAAAATCAATTTAAGGTCGGAGTACTATTAATTAAAGGTGAAAGATACGGATGTGCCTAAAACCGCATTTAGGACTCATTATGGTCACTATGAGTTCCTTGTACTTCCTTTTAGATTAACTGATGCTCCTGTTGCCTTCATATATTTAATGAACTAAGTCTTCCAACCCTTTTTTAATTAGTTCATCATTGTATTTATCAATGACATATTAGTTTACTCAAAAACTAAAACCAAACATAATGAACATCTTAGAAAAGTTTTGCAAATCCTCCGAGAAAAGAAACTATATGCCAAATTGAGCAAATGTGAGTTCTGGCTTAAGAAAGTTATGTTTCTAGGATATATGGCATCTTTAAATTGTATCCATGTAGATCTAAAAAAGATAGATGCTATCCTGGAATGAAAAGAACCCAAAAATGTTCCCGAGATCCAAAGTTTCCTTGGTTTAGTTAGGTGTTATCGTAGATTTGCTGAAGGGTTTTCTTTGATTGCTGCTCCACTAACTAAGTTTTTAAGGAAGAATATTTCGTTTAAATGGATGGGTGATCAACAAGCTAGCTTTGAAAAGTTAAAGATTGTGTTAACTCAAGCTCCCGTGTTAATTCAACTTGAGTTGGGAAAAGAGTATGTGGTGTATTACGATGCATTCTACACTGGCCTTAGGTGTGTGTTGATGCATTCACACTAAAAATTTGGAGGCATTACTTGTATGATGAGAATTACTATATCTATATGAATCATAAGAGTCTCAAGTATCTTCTCATCCAAAAAGAGATGAACTTGAGGTAACAGAGGTGGATAGAATTGTTAAAGGACTGTAAACGTTGGCAGATGCTCTAAGTAGAAAATAAATGTCTGATTTAATACCAATGTTTTATAGGTTAAGTCTAATGGAAGATGGAGGCTTACTAGTTGAACTACAAGTGAAACCCACCTTGGTTAGTGAAATTAAGGTTCAACAACCATTAGATGTGTCCTTGTTTTCATGTATTAAGCAGGTGGAGGATGGAAAAACTGAGGATTTTAGGTTTAATGCTGATGGTATTTTGTGCGTCTGAATGAGATTTTTTTTCCAAATGATAAGGATCTAAAATAGTTCATACTTTGGGAAGCGCATAGTAGCCCTTATGTCATACATCCCGAAGGAAATAAGTTGTATTGGGATTTAAAGGAATTATACTGGTGGCATAGACTGAAACGAGAAGTCACAAATTTCGTAGCTAAGTGCCAAACGTGCTAGAAAGTGAAAGTTGAACACCAGTTTCTTCTAGTTTGTTACAACCAGTTAAAATACCTTAGTGGAAGTGGGAAAGAATAGCAATGAACTTTGTTAGTTGGTTACTTTAACACCCATTAAGAAAGATTCAATTTTGGTAATAGTAGATCAGTTAATTAAGTTAGCTCATTTCTAATTGGTTTGTATGAATTATTTTTTACAAAAGCCAGCTAAGTTATATATATATCGGAGATTATAAGTTATATATATATCAGAGATTGTAAGATTGCATGGAGTACCTGTATCAATTATTTTATATCAAGATTCCCTTTTTAGATCTCGATTTTGGAAGAAGCTACATGAGACACTGAGTACTCCTTTGGATTTTAGTACTACTTTCCATTCGCAGACTGATGTACAATCCGAACGGGTTATTCAGATATTGGAGGATATGTTAAAGGGCTGTATCATCGAATTTTGAGGTAGTTGAGAGGAACACTTGGCTCTAGTCAAATTTTCCTATAATAATAGCTTCTATTAGAGTATACAAATGACACAATATGAATCCTTGTATGGTCGTAAGTGTCGAACACCACTATGATAGAATGAATTGGGTGAAAGGAAAATTTGGGTCCCAAAGTGGTACAAGAGTCTAAGGGGAAGATTAGATTAATCTAGAATTGATTGCAGGTGGCTTCGGATAGGCAAAAGTCGTATACAGACCTAAAAAGGTAGAACATTGAAGACAGTGTCAGAGATAAAATCTTTTTGAAAGTGTCTCCATGGCGAAAAATGTGGAGGTTCAGACAATAGGGTAAGTTAAGTCATAGGTTCATTGGAACTTTCAAAATTCTTAAGAGAATCAGTCCAATGACATATCAATTAGAATTACCTCATTAATTGGACCACATCCATGATGTCTTCCATGTCTCCGTGTTGAGACGATATTGATCTGATCCTTCTAATATTGTACGAATAGAAGAGTATTGATTTGGGACCAGATTTTTCTTTGAGGAGGAACCCGTACAAATTCTAAAACATGAAGCAAAGAATCTAAGAAGGAGTTGGATCCTACTTGTCAAGGTTTTGTGGCGGAACCATGGCACTAAGGAGGTCATGTGGGAACTAGAAGACTCAATCCGTCAACAATATCCTTATCTATTCGAATGAGGTAAAATTTGATGATGAAATTTCTTTAAGGAGGGGAGAGTTATCACGCGCCAAAATATAAGGGGTTAATTTCTTTTTATTTTCAGCAACCTAGGGTAAAAACCACATCTAATAAAAAATTAGTAAGGATGAAGATTAAATAAGAAATAGGCTTAAGGCCTGACTGGCCACAATTCATTATAGTAAATTAAACAATTTTATGTACTTAATGAGCTTGTAGGAAAGCAATTTAATTATCTTTTCATTCAGTTTTTACTTTTAGTACTTAGGAAATAAAAAGAGCAATTGATATGACCTTAGGGGCCAAAGTAGGCCTAAAGGTGGACTAATATGTTCGGTGAGTGTGCAGGACACCATTGGAAGGCACAAAGACAGTAGACTGGCTGTGATGTTGCAACACAGAGTTTGAATGTTACAACATAGTGAACAGAGTACCAAAAGGAGTAGTCTATGTTCGGTGTTGCAACACAACCTTAGCTAGTAGACTACCTTTAATGTCGTGACACAGGTTAGAGAGTGTTGCGACGACACTGATATGACGAGGTCACTGAATGGGTTAAGGGTGTTTCCGTCCACACAATGAACTTGAACACAAAATCGTCAGCTGCATTAGGTGAATGATTAGTGACAAACCTTAGGCCTATAAATAGAATTGTTCTGAACACTTTTGAGGACAACTTTTTACTAAGTTTTATTTATACGTTCAATTGTAACTTAGACTTTCTTTTAGTTGTAGTTTTTCTTTCATTTTTCTATTTCGTTCTTCGTGAAAATCAGATTGTAGATCCATCAACTCTTTAGTGGATTACTGTTTGCGCATTTATTATTATATCAGGCTTTTTTTATCTTTGTTCTTTATTTATTCATAATGTTTATATTTTCAATCATTCACATTACATGTGTTAATTACATGGGGAACTAATCTAATAAGGGAGAGTAACGAGTAGATGTGGGATTAAATTAACCTCTATATAGGGTTTCTTAACGAATCAACTGGTTGGGATAGGAAGAACTTAAAACCTTAGGCTTGATGACCGTAGGAAGTCATATAGGTGGGAATAAACACGAAATAAGTATTGCCTGTCCGTGAAAACCTTACCCCAATCTGGCTTGGACTGTGAGATCGAGAGATAAGTAGTTATTGTCTACTCATTAGATTAGTGAAAGGCTGAGAGGCCTTGCTAGGTTAATTAATAGTTGATTAAGTAGAACCCAAAATAAGAGTTAATTATGAGCACTAAAGCAAGTTAGTCTTTTATTATTAAATCTGATAAAATCTACAATTTGTCTTCAAATTTGTTTTTATTATTTTAAAATTAGTTTTTCTCATCACCTTAACATCAAAGGTAATATGATTTAAATAAAGTACTAAGTAGACCTATTAGCACATAAGTTAATCTTATTTTAGTCTTGTCTCTCTTGGGCATGATCCATGAGTACTCCAATACATCGTTGTAAAAAACTATATTACAACATAACCCGTATACTTGCGGATATTGCCTTAATTCATATCTTTAGTTGCAGCATTCTTACTACCTTAATTCATACCCTGGTGAAAGGTGTGTGTCTTTTCCTAAGTGAGTCGGTGGTGATCACGTGTAGGATTAGAGCCACAAGGTCTCGCACACGGGTGTGTGCACCATACGACCATGTACCCCCTTAAACCTTAGGCTAGTTTGTGAACCACACAGCTACAGCTCTTCCACATGGCTTACCACATGACTGTGTCCTTTTTATCGGGTAATTTTAGCATTTGACTCACGACCACAGTCTATTACACAGCCTGGCCACATGATCATCTGACCCCTGTTTTATAGTTTTGCCCATAAATTTACGATATGTGTAGTTTATTCCTTGTATATTCCCTGAATTGTTTTTAGAGTTTTTATTTGCTCAAATAAGTCCCTGATATTGTATTATTTTTGAAATATGTGATCTTATGACTAAAGTGCTATTGTTACATCGTATGATAAGTGAATATTATATGCCTTCTGTCGAAGTGATACTGATAAACTTTTAGTGTTATTATTGTTACCGCCCTACCGAGTACATGATAAACATGTCTACTACTAGTGTTGAATTCAATACATGTTAAGCCTATCTATTGCTAGTGTTGAATTGTTCTATTACAAAGTATGAGATATTGTATTGCATGGGGTGGGATGATATGTACAGAGGAAGAGTGTTAGCTTATCTACAAATATGTTATGCATCTTGATCTACTGTAATTTAGTGTAGCAGATTAAACTAATTTTCGCAGTTTAGGAGCTTGAAAGAAAGCATTTTCATTAGGTTTTAATCATGTTTTTGTACTTTCTTTAAACCAATAAAATATGTAAATTGAGTCTTTTATTGACCTTAGAGGTTGAATGAGGCCTAAAGGGTGAACTAATGAAATTTGTAAGTATGTAAGAGACTACTAAGTTGTACTAAACTGATATTGGTCATTATGGCGCAACACAAAATGATCAATGTTGCAATATAGGGAGCAAAATGGAGAAATCACGAGATTGCCTTCGATGTTGTGACATAACCTAAGGGTGTCACGAGATAACCTAAGGGTATCGTGGCATACCCTTGAAGATATCCCAAGAAGGGAATATAGACTTTTATGTTACGACACATAAGGGCCTTGTCGTGACATCGAGTCTGGATGAGAATTAACACGAGCCAGGGGGAATTTTGGTCTACACAATCAAACTTAAAGCTCAGGAATGTTAGCTAACATAGGGTTAGGGACGACGGCTACCTAAAATCTATAAATAAACTCATCTGTCACATATTATGACATCAATTACTTAGTTTAGAATTCTTCTTTTAATTTTAGTTTAGTTTTCTCTTTTGTTGTGTTTTAGATTTACTTTTAGTTTGTTCTTTTTTTATTGTGAGGGATTTGATTTGTTAAGATAATCAAACTTTGTGGATTCACGTTCATTCTAAATACAAATAAGGCTTTTTCTTAAACTCAATATTGTCGATTCGTTTATCATGCTCACACTTAATATCGATTCTATACTTTTATGAAAATCATGAGGAATTAATCCCTCTATGAAGGGTTAGCGAATAGAGGTATGATCTATTAACTATTTTAAAGGGTTACTTAACAAATAAACTATTTGAAAAATAAAGAATCTAAACCCTAAGCTTGATAACCCTAGGAAGTCATGAAGGTGGGAATTAACCCAAAATTGGTATGACCTATCCGTGATCACCTTCACCCCAAATTGGTCTGGACTATGAGGTCGAAAGATAAGTAGTCTTTGCCAACTCATTATTTGAGTGGAAGATCAGAAGATCCTACTGAGATAGTGACCAGTTGATTGATGAGTAACCTGAAGCAATAGTTGATGGGGATTATCGAAGTGAGCTAATCACCCATAATCAAATTTGATTAATTTGACTTTTCAATATCCAGTTTTTTATTTCTTTATTATTATTTTATTATTATCATAAAAATTCCGTTTGTTTATGTTTTTGTACTATAATTGATTTAGAGTACTAAGTAGATCTTTTGGTGTTTAGGTTAAAATTGATCTAGCACTAGACTCCATTGGGTACGATCCTCGGAGTACTCATCTACTTCGTTGTAACTATATTATAACTGGACTCGTATACTTGCGGATATCACCTCATATATATATCTTTTACTACAGTATTAACACTCTGGATGTTAGTATTCTAGTGGTGATCACATCTACAGCCCAGTGGAAGTTTTTATCTGCAAATCAGTGGTGGTTAATCCATGACCCGGTGTATAAGGATTATTGAGTTTAGGGGAACTCTCAGTGAGGTGTGGAGCGGAGTTGGATAAGATTTTTCTATTGATATACTAAAATTGCATTACCATTCATAAACATGTGAACACAAAACTGAGAATACTGAAATATAATAGTGATGCATGGATTTATAAAACTATTATTGAAACTTGCTATACAAATGTGATTGTTCTAAAGAACTATTATTTCACATGCTTTATCTACTGTTTTGCATCGTTTTTCTTTTGGTTGGACTCACATTGAGCTGTTTAAGCTCACTTAGGAAAAGATAACCCAACTGGTTAGGATATAGACTTGACATCTAAAGGGCTCGACTCCGATTGTGTTTTTATTAAAATAAAGTATTTTTAGATTCATTATTCCTAATTTCTACTATTCATAGACTATATTATTTTATTTAAACTTTGGCAAGAGACTTAGGTTTTTGGTTTATTTGGCATGCATAACAATTAATTTGATATTAGAATCTTTAAAATATGGAAATTGATTTAATCTTCCATGAAATTAATTGTATATTTTGGAAACACGTTAAGTTTTTCTTTAAGAAATTAAAGTAAATGTTTTAAACCAATGTTTTTAAACCCTGATAGTTCTACTAGGCCATTTCAATGGCCGATGTAATCTTCTGAATTCGGTCTTAATGTCTAGGCTGGATTAGGGAGGTTACATTCTAGGTCACAATGGAACTCATTGCCAATTCCTTGTCGTGATGTTAAGGGCTCGTCGTTGCGACGTGACTATCTATTTTCAAAAGGTCCAATTGATACCAATTCAATATGGCCTAAGAATTTGGCCAATTCCATATTCGACCTATTGAACATATAAGCATACTTCCAAAGTCACATAAATTACCATTTCAACAACATTTCCATCTAATTGGCAATTCAACTTGAGTTATATTTCTAATTTACAACCATTTAAACTACTATGACAAAGTCATACATGATTACCAACCATATATACTTCATTGAAATTAAGATAACTATTCAAACTTTCGATTTAACCATTTATAATACAAAACTAACTGAAACTTAAATACATTCCATATATTAAAACAAAAAGGGATTATATAAACATTACTGAGTCAAGGTTTGATGATTAGATGTTGAATTACATTTCTGGAATTTAGACTCTACTAGTAACCTACACACAAAATAGACAAATAGTATGCACAAAATCTACTAGTAACATTCCATATGTTAAAATAAAAAGGGACTATATAAATGACCAATTTCACATTCTTTCATTAGGGACCTAACCACCTCTAGATGTACAAATTTCTAAAGCTAGAATACTACACAAAAGATAAAGGGGTCTTTGCAAGTATAGAGGTTAGGTTGTAATATAGCTACAACGAAGTAGGCAAGTACTCCGAGGATCGTACAGAAGAGAGGCTAACACTAAATTAATCCTAACCTAAACACAAATAGATCTAATTAGTATTTTAAATAAATCATAGTATGATAAAACATAAATAAGAGATTTTTGGGTTTTTCTAATTTTATAACTAAAATAGCATAAATAAACTTTGGAAAACTAATTTGTAAAATGTATCAAATCTAGCTATGGGTGATTAGCTTCCTTTGGAGGTCATAACAAATTCCTATTTTGGGTTTCTAGTCAATCAACTAGTCATTAACCTAGCAGGATCTCTCGATCTTCCACTAAACTAATGAGTCGATAAGAACTAATTATCTCTAGACCTCATAGTCTAGACCAGTTTGAGGATAAGGTGTTCACGGATAGGCCATACCTATTTTGGGTTAATTCCCACCTAAATAACTTCCTAGAGTCTTCAAGCCTAGGGTTTAAGTTCTTCCTCCCCCAAACAGTTGATCTGTTAAGAAAATCCTACACAACAATCAAATAATCACACCTCCACTCGCTAATCCCCTATAAGAGAATTAGTTCCTCATTGATATCATGAAAACAATAATCTTGACAAATAAGATGTGCATAAAGAATAAATCAAGAGAAAGGTTTGGAGAAACCTTATTTGTCTTTGACTGATTGTAAGCGCAGAATCCACAAGCTTTGTTCCGAGTCTACAAAGTAGCTTATTCAAATAACATAAATACCAAGAACTGAAAAAATCTAAAGCCTAAAAGAAAGGAAATAAAAACTAAAACTAAAATTACAAGAAAACTTACAAATATCAAAAGTTTTCCCTTAAAAACTATTTAAGAGTCTATTTGTAGAGTTAGGGTTGCCATTGTCCTCAACCCTAGGTCAGCTAACACTCTCGTGTTTAACTTTTGACTGTGTAGGCCAAAATGCTCTTGGCTCGTAAGTATTTCCCATACAGGACTAATGTCATGACACCCTAGTGCTTGTGTCGTGACATCGAAGGCAGTATGCTCAGGTTCAGGGTAGCTTCAGAGGTGTGTCGCAACATCTCATGGCTATGTCGCGACATTGAAAGCAATCTTGAGATTCTTGCATTCTGCTCCCTATGTTGTGACATCGAACTTCCTATGTTTCCATATAGCAACCGGTATTGAGTTTTTCTCTCTTGGATGGTCTCTTACACACTCACTAAGTATGTTAGCTCGCCTTTAGGCCTCATTCGGTCCTTAAGCTCAATAAAAGACTTAAAATACACTATTTATTGAATTTAAACTAAACTATGAGAACTTAACTAAAGTATAATCAAAATGGTTGTACTTAAGCTCTTCAAGTGAGAAAACTAGTTCAATATGCTACATTATATTATTGCATATCAGGACCCTATACTTTCTATTCATAGCATAATTTCATGACATGTTTTTAATTTATTCAAGTTGGTCCCTAATTTTTGAAATTTAACTAACAAGCTTATCCAGCTTTACAATTTAATCCTTATCATGATCTAAGCTTAATATCTATCAAATTCAAGCCTAATTCATCAATTTCTCTTTAATGGAAACTTGCTAAGGATCCAAAAATTGAACAACTTGATACATTGGCTAGCTAAATCAATTTTTTGGTCATTGTACGGATTTAGACGTCAGATTATTAATATTGAGGGTTTAGGTAGATACATCACGATGGTATCAAAAGAAAGAAAAAGAGTGAACTAAGAAATTATATAGTACAATAAGTATAAGATTTTGAGCGTGTAGAAAATAAGGAAAATGCCCAATCAAGAAAATATCAAAGAAGAAAATTAAATACAAAGTGAGTTGGAAACAAAGTACGTTTACATTTGTTTAAAATATATATTTACAAGCTCGAATGATTATACTCATGAATATTATACTAGGCTTTAGTAAAGGAGAGAAAAAGGAATGTGAGAGAAGTGAATTTAAGGTGGTGAGTTTATTCAAAATTGGGGAGTATCGGAGACAATATCATGTACCAAACTACTTTCGTGCTTAACTATTTTGTCGAGCCTGTTCTTTGAATTCCAACCCAACCTAAGCCTCAAAATGTTATAAACTAAAAAGTCCTATGTGACCTAGGTAGTACTTTATATGGATGACATTATGCCAAGTTTTGATATCTTTACCACTTATATTCATTTGAACATAATTGTATATTTATATATTTATTTTGATGGATACCTATACTTAATATTCTTTTATTTGTTTGCTTTGTATTTTTTTGAACTAACATGCCCGACTTTAGAAATTGTGAGTTAATTGTATATCATCCTAGAGTTACATATTTACTTACATTATCTTGTTAATATGTTTCTATTCAATTTCATGTATCATACTAGTTCGAGTACATTTTAACTTTTGCATATTTACTCTTTGTTTTTAGTTGTTTTGTTTTCTGGTTTGTTTTATTTTACTTTTGTTTTTGTTTTGTTTGCTTGAGAATAAGCAAGAACTTAAGTGTGGGGGTATTTCACCTGACGCCCAATGTAATAGTTATTTTAGGTCAAGTTTGTACTTGACGAGTTTGATTTTTAGCTATTTTACAATTAATTATTACATTTTCTGCTATTTCAATGACCCGCAAGGCCGATCCGGGCCTCGTGCATGACTAATAGGCTATTTAAGTGTATAGGATGTCAATTTAGGTCCAAGAGTACAAGGGATGATGATCAAGTATGCCGCCTAAATACATGTAAAAGTACGTAGTCGTACAAGTAATAACTAGTAAATATAAAGTTATCGACTCCACAAAGACTGTTGTGTAAATTATTTGCAAAGACGATTATAGACAATTTGGAAGATGAACAAAGAAAGAAAAATAACGTTAATGAGAGTCAAGAATAATGTTATGGATGTAATAAAAGTTCAAATATACATGAAATAAAACAACATACTTTGCAGAAGAATAATCACAACAGAAAGATTAAACACGAGATTTAATAAATCATAACATTAATAGACTTTAAAAGTATTTCATTCAACAAGTGTTTATTGGAAATCATAAAAAGAACACCGCGAATGGATTGTGGCAATATGAAAATTTATTAAGCCAAATTTCAATTAAGGCATAGGCTTCACTCGAAGTTCGATTATGTCCCTAAGTTATTCCGCATATGTCTATGTTAAAACTAACATAGAAATCACCCTTTCGAGCATTTACACAGTTTATGCATACAATAATCATCTTTTGATATCGACATGATATGCACCATTTAAGTGTGTTTTGAATTAACCATTACCTCTTCTTAGACTAAACAGTTAATTCATTAACTTACAAATGTTGGCCATACATTTACAAGTAGAATCATGAATTAAACTTAAATGAATAAAATAACCATTTGCACAAAATATTTTAAAAAAACTAATTAACTCAAATAGAGATTCATATTCATACTAAATAAAAAAAATTAAGTTATGTCATATTAAATTTGCAATAAAGAGAAAGGGAGAAAGAGTAGCTGAGGGGGGTTATCCATGGCCATTTCTCGATAAGAAAAGGAAACAATTGAAGTGCAGGCAGTTATCTGTAACTGTTACTTGCGACTACCCATGGTGGGTCTCCTCCTCATCTTTATACTAAATCATCTAAACGCCTTCAAGTCATCCTTCCTAGTTGCTCTCATTTTCAACAAGTGTATGCCTTATTTTGTGGTGATCAAGTGTTTAGCAAGCCATGAGAAAGGCAAGAACACTCAAAGGAATTTTTCATTGAAATCTAATGTAGAAAAAATAGTGTGTGTTAATGGATAAAATGAAACCTCCTTTTATAGCCTCTAGCCCCTAACATCCATTGATATTTTTAACAAATGAATCCATGATTTTCTCCCTCTTTTGGTGCCTTCCCTTGAATAGTGGAAATGGGTGAATATTTTTCTTGATTTAGGAGATGTCATGCATGATTTCCTCCCTTAATTGTCATCTCTTGATATGAGGAAGGTGGGTGGCCATTTGACTTCTATTTTTAGCAAAGATGGTTGCTCATCCTTGTATGTCCAACCATTGAGTGGGAAAAGAGAGGATTTTTAGTACTATTTTTAGTAAATGAGTGGACGGTTGAAGCTTGATTCAAGGAGAATAAGATGATGATTTTTATTTGGAGAATATCGTGGATTAAATTTGCTATATTTAGGAGATATATGGTCAGTTATGGACTACTAAATTTAGCAATGGATGTTGTTAGTCTTATTTCATGGTAAAGTGGGTAAGTAAATTGGTTTTGAACCTCGAGTTAAGAAAATACTGGCCACCATAAAATTAAATCTAGAATAATGTCATTTTGAAGCCCATATGACTACGTTGGCAACATGTACCTTTTTAAGACCTAAATACAACAAAAAATTTTCCTTCCTTTCCCTTAGCCTAATTATTCCAAAAAAAGAAAAAGAAAAATATAATATGTATTTAACATAAAATTCACAAACTTAACACATTCTCTAGGAAATAATAAAATATCATGAAATTAAGTGAAAACAGCAGAAAAATGTTATTTATTTACTTGAAATCTGCATAAAATGTACATAAAAAAGTGTTGAAATATATATTTTAGAGTTTACATCGAGTTGTGAGATAAGAAGGCTCGATAGTACAATGAAGTTGTCAAGGCTTAGAATATACTCGATGTTGTGACGAAGAGCTTCCTCTTGTCATGACTCCTCGTCACGATGAAGCGATGATCATGGGAGGAACATCACGATGGTGACAACATGACGAAGATACTTCCCACGTCACAATGATGTGACGATGGCAGGCCAAAATGAAGTTTATTCCTTGGACTACACTCTTGGGATATTTTCATATTTCGACTATAACATTTATTATAATATTGCATTTATTGGTATTTAAGTGTATCTAGGGTTGAGTGGTCACCAAGTAGCCCATTGCCTATATAAGCAACCTTAGGGTCATCACAATTGGGGGCAGACTTAGACAGGTGATTTTTCCTATTTAATTTTCTTTGTATTTTATATTCATGTTCGTTTAGTCGAAACTTTTTTATTCCAATGTGAAGAAAATTACAAGCGGAGATTGCTTTGGATCCGCGTTTCAATATATTTATTCATGAGCATTCTCTTATCTCTTCGCTTCTATTCGTTTATATATCTTATGTTAATTTGGTTAATTGATCGTTGTGTAAATATTCGAATAGACTATTGTACTTTTTTTATATATTGCATATTTTAGTTAATAAACTAATTTATATGTTAAGTGATTATTTTTCAGAAATTAGTTATTTATTTAAGAGTTCATAGTATATTAGAGAGTGACAGCCCTAATAGAATATCAAGATAGGTGAGACCGAAAGGGTATCCTGTCGTGTATAACTTGTGCCAAGTGGTGATACCGGAAGGGTATTCTTACTAAGGGTGATAAATAACATAATCAAGGATAATCCATTATTTAATTAGATAATTAGGGCTTTAATCAATCATAGGCTAGAGGCTCGCATTGTTGACACTAGGAATAGGAAAGTTTATTACGTTCATTTAGGTTAGTTAATTTAATTTTTTTAATAAATATATTAATTTGGACTAACACTACTAATTTGTGACTCGATTAGATTAGTAATTATATTTTGTATTAATTTAATATTAATTTTTCCAACTTGCAATCCCTCGGGTACTATTTTCGGAATACTTCCAAGTGTTTTGTTATAACTAGACTATATTACAATTTGACCCGTGCACTTGCGGACACAGCGATTCTAAAGTCTTATATATTTTTTACGTTATATTTTACTATAAACGATAACCCGTTTATAGGCGGTTAATTCCCAGGTCACTTTTTTTGTACTATGATTGTGCCCCAGGACTTTCACTAATGGTATACGTTTATTCCTCAACTCTTTTAACTTTTGAGCTAAGATCTCGATTGACTATTCTTCATATGAAAAATCTGGTTGCACCTCAACCTCTTCCACTAGTATGATGTGAGAAACATTAGATCAGTATCATCAAAGCATTGATACATAAGACACATTGAGAATCATTTGCAACTTCGACTGTAGGCAACCGGTCCAACTCTCTCAATGATCTTATGGCCCAATATATTTGGAACTCAGGTTCCCTTTGTAGCCAAAGCGCAATATTTTTTTCCACGAAGAGACTTTTAGAACTAATTTTTCACCCACAGCACATTCAATGTCTTTTCATTACAGATCAACATACGATTTTTTTTTCAATTTGATGCTTCTTTCAATCTCCCTTTTATTATATTCACCATATCTTCTATTTCTTGTACCATTTTTGACCAAATCATCTTTGATGTTCTATATCGTCGACTATATAAAGCTTCGTATGAAGCCATTTGGATGCTCGATTGGAAATTTTTATTATAAACAAATTTAGTTAAAGGCGAATAACTTTCCCAACTAGATTCAAATTCAATGACAAAATTTTGAAGCATATCTTTCAGCACTTGAATAACATGTTCTGATTGGCCATCAGACTTGGATGCAAAGCTATGCTAAAATTCAACCTCGTACCCAAAGATTCATGCAATTGCTTCCAGAATCCTGAAATGAAGTGAGGATCTCGATTTGAGATAATAGACATAGGTACACCATGTAGCCTCACTCTCTCGTGAATATACACTTCAGCAATATTTGTAAGTGGTCAATCAGTTCTTAGTGAAAGAAAATGGGCAGATCTCGTCAATTGATCTACTATCATCTAGAAAGCATTTCTTTTTTTGGTGAAGTTGGTAGACCAATGAAAAAATCCATTACAATTAGTTCCCACTTCCACCCAAGAATCAAGAAAAGTTGAAGCAATTGAGTTGGGACTTGATGCTCAACTTTTACATGTTGGCATGTCAAGCATTTAGCTACATAGTCAACAATATTTCCTTTCATCCTAGGCCACCAATACGATTCTCGTAAGTCATGATACATTTTTGCACCACCAAGATGCATAACGAAAGAACCATTGTGAGCTTCAAGTAGGATCAATTTCATCAATTCAACATTGCCAAGAATACAAATTTGATTGTGGAATCGAAGGTAATTATTCATATGAATGCTGAAATTCTTATTGAGCAATCTTTATTTTCTCTGTTAGGTTAGCATCTGCAGATTGGGTCTCTTTTATTTGATCAATCAACACAGGTTTTACTTTCAATTTAGCTAATAAACTGTTGATATGTCAGGATTCGTTATGGACAATTAAATTCTTTCTACCACTTAATGAACTTGAATTCAAGTGACTTTCTACCTTTTAATTCCATTTTTAGAATTATTAGTTTTGAATTTAAGTTGAATAAATTGAGCTTTTAGTGTTGTTTTATGACATTTTAGGCCGATCACGACCTAAGGAAGAACTAACAAGTTGATTAAGTGTGCAGGACAACATTTTTGGCAATGAGTCAGTGGATACCCTAAAAGTTGCAACATTCAAAAAGAATGTTGTGACCTTAAAGCATGCCTCAAACACTTAGCCAAATTTCCAACACAAATCCTAGAGGTAAGCTATTAGAGATGATGTCACGACACCAATAAACCAAAGTTGTCACATTCAACCTAGATTCCAAAAGGGAACATACTGCCAACAATGTCACGACACCAGGAAGCCAATATCGTGACGTTCCATCTAGTCCCGAAGATCAAGCAATTTGCCATCAAATTCGTGACACCAGTTACAAGGTGTCGTAACACCAATTCGACGAGGCCCATATAACTGTTAAGGGTGTTGGTACAATCTTATTTACCTTGTTACACAACTTGTAATTGACCTAGTTTGGTCATACAACATAAACACTATAAATATTAGATCATAAGACTTGATTAAAAGGTTCTAATTTCGGTTCTTAAGTTCTTTTATAGGATTGATTAGGGTTGCGGATAGATATTACTTTTCTTTACAGTTGTTAAACACCTAGTTAATTTTAATAACAATTTTATTTCTATTTTTCCTTTCATTAATTTTTTTGTTATTTTTTTCTTCTACAAATCAAATATCAACATCATTCATGGGTTCAACAATCCAAGTTCCGATTCAAGATTTTTTGATTCTGAGCATTCTTTTCCCTTCTTTTTTATTTATACATTTATTTGAATGTTTGATAATTGGGTAGGTGAGATTGCATCTAGAATGGCCATGAACTAAAACCCTAGGAAGGTGGACGAGTTAAAGTGGGAGTGATTGGCTTGGGTTAAGATTTCAACAGTAGTTAGATGGATTGGGTTAAGCGAATTAAACCTTAAAATTGAACACGCTAGAAAGTAACTTAGGTAGATAGGGCCGAGAGGATAGTCTACTTAGCATCAACTTAATCTAACCCGGTTTAATTTATCATGAACATGGAAGTGAGTCACTCTTCTCTCTGCTTCTATTGATTGTGATTTTTGTGTTTAGCTTTTATATATTTAAGTTTTATTTCGTGATTCTTCTCTTTATTATTATGACGTAATATGATTAGTATGCGAGCCGTTATTTAGACCTAGTTCGTGTGTTATTTCTTATTGATAATTTAGTTTAAACAAACCTCACTTGGGTACGATGCTCAGAATACTTTCAAAATGTGTCATTGTAAAATTTACTATATTCAATTTCACTTTCTTAAGCCCTAACGCACGAACATTGCGACGCAGTTAGCTACCATCATCGCAAATACTTAGTTGAGTGAACATTGCTCTCAATTCAAATGTTGACTTTTACCTTCAGGCATCAATAACCACATTTGTTTTCTCAAGATGGTAGTCAATTAAGCAATCGTAATCATTCAACAATTCAATCCAACGACACTATCTCAAATTTAACTCCTTTTAGGAGAGGAGATATTTGAGACTTTAGTAACCCATATAGGTATAACACTTTTCACTATAAAAATAGTGCCTCCAGATCTTTAGAGCAAAAAATCACAACAGTTAGCTCTAAATCATGCATCAGATAATTGTGTTTATATGGCTTCAACTATTGAGATGCATATGCAATCACTTTACTATCCTCCATCATGCCATAATCCAATCCATTCAGTGAAACATTATTGAACACCACATATTCTTTCCTTGTTCGGGCTAGGTCAAAATCGACAATTCCATCAGAATGGCTTTCAACTTATCAAAACTCTCATTGAACTGGTTATTTCATACAAATGCCAAACTCTTTTGCAAAAGGTTTGTCACAGGTAAAGCTTCAAATTTCTGGCACATTTATTGGCGATTTCCATTGCAAAATGGCTTCAATGTTTTTGGGATCTACACAAGTTCCCTTGGCCGATAAATATTCTTCACCTCGTTTGACCCTAAATTTAGTGATTTTAAAAAATGAGGTATCGAGACTTCATTTTTATAAACCTGTCCCTTAAATATTTTTATTAAATATTTATGGAGTTGTTATATAGATGTATTGAATTTTGGCCCGAAAATTTTATTGAATTGATGGTCAATTAGGGTACAAGGACTAAATCCCAAAAGTGGGAAAAATATAAACTCTATAAATTTTTAGTTGCTAAAAAATTAAAGGGACTTATTAAGTAAATAAATCAATATCTTTAATTGGCAATTAGGCCATTAATCTATATAGTGGAGGTGGTGGATGTTTTATAATAAAACATTAGTTAAAATAATGTTATTAAAAGGTAATAAGTATTCATCTTTTTTTTTCCCTTAATTATGGTCTCCATCCAGTGATCCATTGACACTATCTGCTCATAAGATGTGGGATCATTATTTTGGGTGAAAGCTAACGAAAAACACGTATGAATAAAAGAAAATTTTGAGTAAGAAGAATAATTAGATAAGTGATAAACCGAACCAATATTTGAGTAAAGTTGTATTAGAAGAGCCTTAATTATTTTTGGAAAAATTGAGTTCCCTTTAATCCATACAACTTCATCTATAAAGTCTGCTATAGGTCATGGAAGGCTACCATCCACAATGACAAACTTGATTTTTACCGGTAAGGCAAGGCATTTATCATGACCGTCCCCTATGTTGCATAGTTGTCTTCCTTAAAAATCAAGTGATTAGAGAAACTCGAGGATTATTATTTGGTTGCAACGTGCATGGAGATTTTTTTTGCAAAATTATCATTGGCAAAGTTCCCATCCATTTTGATATATGAGTCTCTAAAAACACCACTTTAATGCTATGAAAAATTTGACGAATATAATGACTTGATTTTTCTAAAAAGTTGGTTCAAGAGTAAATTCCTTAAATCGAGCCGTTGAAAAATTTAAATCGAGAAAACTCACAAGTTGAATACAAGATTAATGAATGGAGCTAGCTAGTGATTAAATCGATTAAGTAGTTTTATAAATAGTATAGGGATTAAATTGTGAAGCGATGAAAAATGAAGAATTGGATTAGTGAATATTCAATGTCCTTATAAAGCTAATAGGCCAATCCCTTAGTTATAATTTGACCACCACTAATGTTTTGTTAGTGGATAACCATGCAAGAACCATTGATTTCCACTGGTTCTCATCTTAAATAAATCATCATAATTGGGTTAAGAAATAATGAAATTATATAAAAGAAAACATAAAGAATGGATGAAATAGAGACATGCTCATTCTTTCCTCCCTCCCGGCAAATAAAGAAAGAAATGAAATGAAAATTAGCCCAGTTTTTTCCTCCATTGTCGCAAGCTTCTAAGACAATTTGGATAAAACCAGTTCGTTGAAAGATAAAAGGGAAGACAAAAGTTGTCAAAGATTAATGTTATTGGTTTGTAGTTTCATAATTTTTCTTCTTTTTTTATGAACTTAAATAAGTAATTAAGCTTATCAAATTGTAGTGATAAATGGCATTATGAATGTGTTTGACTATTCCAAGTTGAATTTAGTATAAATGGTAAGTTGATAGGTATATATATACGAAATCCGCTATAATATTATGATGATTTATTATTATGTTATCTGGATGAGAAGTATATGACATAATATGTGTTTATTGAATTCACATTAGAAATTAGATATAACGACTTGACATTACAAGTTGAAAATTATGCCTACTACAGGTAACTTGTTGAATACAATAGTAGATAATAATTTTGAAAAAATGAAATATGTATAATTCGATATAATAAGTTGTATCTATGAATTAGACCAGTATAAATACCATGAAGTTATGAAATCACTCTACTAAAAGCTGACATAGTTAAGCTATAATTGGCATGTCATAGGCTTCATATATATTGTTGGTGAGAGCATTCTAGCACCACTACGCAATTCGTTTTAGCACTACGGTGTAACTCATTCTAGTTCTTCAGTGCATTACATTTTGTGAAGTGTTTGGGGTATCAGTGCATTTATGCCTACTCAGTGATCTGTCATAATTTATTACGACATATTAGGTCCTTTTCAATACTTAAAGGGCTTATACTCAAGCATTTTTATGTTATTTATTTTAGTTTTTAGTACTTAGTTTAAATCAAATAAAATAAGCCTTTGATGATGTTTTGTGACCTAATAGGCCGGTTCAGGCCTAAGGTAACTTTGACAAGTTAATTAAGTGTGCAGGAAACAACCAAAGCCAAGAAGTTAGTGGACTAGACAGAATTTCACAACATGTAGCGTGAAAGTCATGACATCAAAGCTACTCCAACACTTAGACGAATTTTCAACCAACATCCACAAGGCAAGCTCATTGGTTCAAAAGTCGCAACATTAGGCCACAAAGTTGCAACATCCACTCCACAAAGTTGCAACATTTGAGACGATAACTTGAAGATGGAAGTTGATACCAAAGTGCAGCAATGTCGTGACATTGAGGAGCAAATTCGCGACATTCAACCCCAGTCCCAGAAGTTCGAGAAAATTTCTTGCAAAGTCGTGACATTGGACCTGGAATGTCGCAACATTGAAGCTCAATAGGCCAAATTTCTGCTAAGGATGTTTCCATCCATATAATCAAAATTTCTTGTAATTCAGAGGTTTGTCAACCTAATTAAGTCAAAATACCTTAAGACTATAAATATAACATGTAAACATTAGATTAGGGAGCTCTTTTAGGTTTTAGATTCATAGTTTTAGCAGATTTAAGATTTCCCAACGTTGTTCTTTTGTTACTTTTCAGAGTTAATAGATTATCAATTTCCATTCTCTTTTTTATTTTACTTTATTTTCATACGTGTTTTATTTCGGATTATCAATCTTGAGTCTTTGCAGATTTACATCACAGCCAATCGATTTCAAGCCTGGGAGTCTTCGAATTTTCTGATAATTTCTTAACCCTTCTTCCTATTATTTTTCATTATTGTAATATTTAATAATATAATTAAGGTAATTGTAAGAATGGACTGTAACTAAATCCTTAGGGAGATTGGTTAATCGAAGTGGGTGTGGTTAGTTTAAAGTTAGGGTTAGGAAATAAATTAATTCGGTTAGGTTGAATGAGCTTAAACCTTAGAATTGACGAGTCTATGAAGTAATTTAGGTAGATGAGACTGAAAGGGTATTCTACTTTCCATTAGGTCGAATGATAAGTGGACTAGGTCAATTAGTTAATTTAATTATAGGCTGAAAGGTATTAATTAGGTTAATTATTAATTAATTGCTAAAAATCCCTAATTTTATATTAATTGCAGCCATGGACATTAATCAATCTTATGTCTATTATTTTTTATTGTCAATTTGATAATTTTTTATTTATGCAATTTAATCCTTTTTTTAAAACCCCAATTTTAGCATTTACTCGTAATTTAATGAGTAGGTTAGTAGTTGCTTAGATGATATTAATCTGGAATGACATATTTTTATGTATTAATTACATGTTTATTTTGAGTATGATCCTACTAATTTGAGCTATTTATGGTTTTTTATCTTATAGGGACTAAATTGAAGGCAAAAGAAAATTTAGGGGAAAAAAGTGTGAATTTAAAGATAAAATGGGCCAACATGCGAAGTAGGAGAGAAGTGGTGCCAGAAATGCAAAGTATGGAAGACTTGGAGGGCGAAAGTGCAAAGAAGAGATTTTATAAAAACAAGACTCTATTTAATTTTTAATTATATTAGGATAATTATTAAATATTATTACTTAGATTTAATTTTAGAATTTATCTTTAATTATCTTTAATTGTTTGTATTTATCTTTTAGAATTTAATTAGGAATATATTAGGTTTTCTAGTACAATAAATAGAGGATGCAGTGACATAAATTTCACTCATTTTTCTGTAAAGACTCACTCTCCCAAAAAGCTTATCCTTATTTCCTTTCATATTATTCAATAAAAATTCCATTTTCATTACATTTATTTCTTTTTCCACAAAAATCATGAGCTACTAAACTTATCTAGCCAAAGGTTGTCAAAATTTCCCAAAAAGGGTTCATGATGCTTAGAATCCACACTTAGCCTTCTCAATTAGTATTCATCGCTTCTCTGCACTACGGGACTAACGCTTTCTTCCATGTCCCTTCAAAAGTGATCTTTTCATCTTGTGCAAAGGCGGCCGCTTTGTATGTTTTGGGAAGGTTCCACAGTTGGTTTGTTAGCTTACAGCATCAGAGGTTGGTGAGCCCAAGAGACAAAATGGCATGGCATTCACCATTGAGAAGTGATAATCTAGCATAAGATGGTCCCACAAAAGCGATTTTTTGCTACAGTCAGGTTCTTCTAAACCGTAAGTCTAAAATCTTGGAGCTGGTGATCATAGGCATCCTCTTCCACTATAACTGGCTTATTCTATTTGGGAAGAATCGCCTAAAAGCCGAGGATTTAACCCAAGGCGGATTGAGGCAACTAGAGGCTGGAATCTCTCAAGAACTCTTTTTCCTCAACTCTATTTATCTGTACTATTTTAATTTTAATTTTCTCAATTCCAATTCAAACAAAACTTTTAATTCTATTTTTTTTTTGCTTTTTTCCAGGTACGTAGGTTTCTTGGGGATGACTCTGTCCAGGATTTCGAGGAACAGGAATTTGTGCAAATCTGGTTTCTGAGGATTTGACCCTACTTCCCTTATACTATTATTTTTATTATTTTATAGAGATATGATATTTTTGGTGCTCCCAACGACCACATCATTAGACTTAGCTTAGTGTGTTAGCACTTATTATTAATTCAAATTAGACAGACCTCCCTTGGGTACAATCCTCAGAATACTTCTAGTATTTCATTGTAACTCTTCTATATTACAATTTGACTTGTACACTTACATACACCGTGTAACAACCCATTTTTAATGATGCTGGAAACAATAGTTTTTTGACCACAAATCTAACAAGTAAGTCAATATTTTATTAATTATTTAAGTTTATAGATTTATTATAGGGTCGTATTAAAATTTGGTTAAGAAATTTTAACATTTAGATAGTTAATTAAGTAAAAAAGGACTAAAACGTAAAAGCTGCAAAAGTTAATTTATATTAGTTAAATGTGTTAAATAGTTATAGAAATATAATTGGATGGACTTGAATGGTAAAAATGCCATTTGGTTTGTTAGTGGGCAGTTTTGGGTGGATATATACATGAAATTTTATTAGTTTTAAAAGGTTAAAGTTTTAATTTCATAATTAAATAAAAATTAAAACAAACAAAAGGTCAAATAGCTATCATCTTCTTCTCTTTTCTTAGCAACCTAAGGAGCATTCGACCAAGCTTAATTCTTCACGCATGGCATTTGATTTTTGCTCGTTTTTCATGATTTTTATATTTTTTGAGTTCATTTTAGCTTAACCTAACTAACCCAATGACTACTGCGTAAAAATTTTAAGTATTTTAGGTTATACCATTGATGTGTTTGAGGTGTTTGTGAAGTTTTAAGGTAGATTATTAAGTGTGAAGTTTTAAGGTAGATTATTAAACATAGTTGATAAATTAGATTATTTTGTAAAGTTATTTTTAGTAATTTTGATGTTAAAGGATTAAATTGTTAAAAGAGCAAAACTTCTTGAAATTATTGTGAAATTGTGAGTTGAATATGGACTATATAGAAATCGGCTAGCTTTTATTTTGCTTAATTGTGAATAATTTGTAAGCTTCGAGCTTAAGGACTAAATTACATAAAAGGTAAAATGTTGGAGGTGATTTTGTAATTCTATATCGAAAAGGGTTATAAGCTTAAGTTTAAATGTTTGAAATGATTAATTGAATGAAAATTGTTATTTAGATCAAGAAACAAATCAATCGGACAAAGATCGTGGAAAAGCTAAAATGGTGGAATAGTCATCGGCCTTATTTCTGCAATCATTTTTGTTTAGGTAAGTTCGTAATTTAGTTAAATTAGTTAGTTGTTTTTTTTTTTGCTATTTGATGCCTATATATATATATGAGATGATTGAGTTCGTTGGCCAAAACGAGTAAGAGCATAGTAGAAAGACGTTATGGCATCACGATTCAAACGTGTAAGACCATAGTTGAAAGACACTATGACATTATATCAAAAAAAAATAAGACCATAGTTGAAAGACACTATGGCAACATGACGGAAAAATGAATAAGACTATAGTTGAAATACACTGTGGCATCAGGTCGGGAATAAATAAAACCATGGCTGAAAGACACCATGGCATTCTTCGACCAATTATTATTCAGGTAATAAGTTTCTGGTGAGATATGTATCATATGTTATGAATATGAGATGAATGTCTTAGTGTGATTATATGTTTCATATGTAAATAAACATGCTAATTATATGTTTCATATGTAAATAAACATGCTAACTTGTGAAATTCGTGGTGTGTTTAGGAAATTGAATGGCTATAAATTGTATAAATTGATTCTTGTTCGGTAAGATAAGTTTAAATTGTACGAGATTATTAAGCATTGGTTGCTTACGTTAGTTGTTTTATTTCCTTGTAGATCATCAGAATAGTCGATTGGTTGGAATCAAGTTAAAGCACGTACACACTATCCATCCTTGATTACGATAGAAGATTTGGTCACTTTGGTGTTGGTTATAAAGGAATGTACTAGGAGCTTTTTTGGTTAATTTGTTCACGTTGATAATAGTTGAATTTTGTTTTGGGAAATCTTTGTAGTTATGTAAATATGTTTGGTATATTTAGCTTAAGGTTGTAATTTTGAATGCTTTTGGTCATTTGATTATGCCTTATGAAGATAATTTGAATGTGGTAAAATGGATGTGATAAAATGAATGATTTGGGTAGGTTAAGTACATGTTTAAGGTATTAACTTGTAAGTATAGAGTGTGTGATTGTTGGATGTTTAAATTGTGGTATCAATGAGGGTACATTGGTTAGGCACTTAGGTTGAATGTTTTGGTATGTTTTAGACTTGTTAAAATGTGATTTTAAGGTATGTGAATGGTTGGAATTGGTTTGGCTTGGCACCTAAGGAATGGGTCTTGTTTTGGCTTGTTTTAGAAGTTATTTTAGGTGCACACAGCCATGTGCTACATATGGCCTCTTCATATGATCGTGTGTTATTGATTTTAAAATGCAAGTTTTTTCACATGACATCAGGTTGTTACACGGTCTAGAGACACGACCGTGTGACCCTATTTCGATTTGCACACGGACGGACACATGGTCTGCGATACAGCCGTGTGACCCAAATTTTGAATTGTACACGGTTTGGCCACAAGACCTTGTAACCCTGTTTTCAAGTTTTTTCTTTACATTTTTCCGTTTTGTTTCAAATAAGTCCCTGATTGTTCTCGAACTAATTTTTAGACTTTGTAAGCTCAATATATTTTCAATGATTGTATGCATGCTAAGAATGATGATTAGTTTTGAACTCTTGGTATTTAAATTAAAATGGAATGATTTTTGGTGTCATTTGATTCGTTACTTATTGTAATACTTCGTAACTCTAATCTAATAATAGAAACGGGTTAGGGATATTACACACTGCACTTGATATATATTTTTAATTGCATTTTTCTAAGCCCCAGTGCATGAACGTCGGGTGGCAATCAATCAGCATTTTAGTGTCATATCCCGAAAATCAGGTTAGAAAAAATTGGGTTAGTGAAACCTAGAGTGGTCACGTTTCGATTTTTGAGTTAAGGTTGTGAAATTATGTCAAGTGAATTCATTTGGTTCAATGGTTAAGTGTTGTGTTTGTGTGTGAGAGGTTCTGAGTTCAAATCCTTTGCAACACCCTAAACCCGACCTAAATCATCCAGGTTTTATAACCCATATCCGTTTATAATTTTTTTACCGAAAACATTATTTAATTAGTTCATGTACCAAAAAATAATTTACACCGGAAGTCTTAGAAACTGTTATATATTGGAAATCCAGTTCATATTTTCAGAAAAACCTTTGTTTGCATGAAACCTCGTTTTCATAAATCGTTTTTTCAAACCGCGCAAGATGGCAGGCAATCGAAACAAAAACCAACAGTTAAAACCATACAGTCCAAAGAGTCCCAAAAATTACAAACTCTCAATAAATCCAGAATTTAAAATAAAAACCATTAATTATTAAGTATAAACAGTTCTTGGTCGAGTGGTCATTGCTAAGCCTCCGTCGCACTGATTCGCCTAAGATTGTGGATTACCTGAATAGAGCAGACAAAGAGATGTGAGTTTTCGTAAACTCAGGGTGTAACCTAATAGAAATAGACATGCTACATACACAGATTTTCATGATCGGTTAGATACAGATTCAGACCTAAGCCCATAGTAGATACAGTTATCAGAACTAGATAAATATAATAGATATAGTGAGTCCTAGTCCCATCCTCTACACACCATCTCATCACACCATGTGGGGTTAAAAACACCTACTCATCCCTACACATCATATAGTGTCGATGTGACACATTATAGTTAATATGCAATCAAGCTGCTAGAATATAGGCGAAGTGTCGCAATACAGATCACTTCCTCCACATATACAAGTCCCACCCCAAACACAAATACAGAATACAGATGAAGAAATAACATGCTTACATACAGATAACATATATATACACTTAACAGAACAGTCAAACATACATATCAGTGTCCTACTCAGAGCAGACTATCAGAATATTAGATCACATAAATTAGGGTTTGGATAGCCTTTACTAACACTAGGTAGGCCCACAGTCGATCGGAACGAGCCGTGTGACCCTAGGGAAAATTTCAGAATTATAGGCCCACACACCCAGATTGGCCTTGCCCGTGTGGCCCACACTATCACACTCACACCATCACATGGTCGTGTCATACATGGCCTACCACACAGCCAGGCACACGCCCGTGTGGCGTTGACAGAATGCTTTTTCAACTTTTACCGAGGCTTAAGTTCTCGCGTTTTGGGTACACACCTGGTTTGTTTTTTTACTAAAATACAATCCCGAGACCTTTGTAACCTAGGAACAGAATACCAAACACCGATTTAGTGGTTAATTTACAAATTTGTCAACAACAATCTGACAATAAACTCGACTTACTGTCAACGAAAACCACCACAAACACCGTTTAGGCAATTAGAGCGAAACTCATTGTTCACAGCCTTCTCCTACACCAAAATAATCATAGAAAAAATAGATTCCACGATTACACCAATACACCAACATGGAAGGAAGTAACCTACCTTACAGAAAATAAAAATTCCAACAGATAAAACCCTACTTACCTTAACCAAGCGAGGAGTAACAGAATTACGAAAGCAACGATAGGATTTAATGGGTGATAAGAAAAATTGGGGAAAACAAGAGGAAACGGAATTTGCAAAAAAGGTAATAGGAAACAAAAAAAAAAGAGGGAAAGATTTTTGGGAAATTAAAAATACAAAAAAATAGATATGACAACATATCCCTAGATTTTCTCCCATTCCCCCACTAACTCCCAACCACCTTAGAATTACACTTCCACCCAACCTCTATCTCACAACTAAAACAAAAATATCAGCCACGCTCTCACAGAGAATCTAACACAGGACCTCCGGAAACTAACTCCTTACCACTCAAACCAGCAGGCTCATTCTGATATAAGTTAACTAAAGACAAAATATAACCCAACTTACCAAGGTTAAGGCTAGGGTAAAACAAATAACCAAATTTACCAAAAGGGAGACTTGAACCCAAGACCTCACACACACACCTAGAACACTTAACGACTAAAATAAATACACATTTGTGTCAGATTTCACAAAAACAGAAATAAATTAATCAGGGTGTTACATCATTTCCCTTACATTTTTGTTATTTTTTGTCTTAACCTCTATCCTTGATCATCTAGCATAAATAACAATTTTGCCCAACTATTAGCAAGAATGAGCCTGTTAGTTCAGTGGTAAGGCTTTAGCTTACCCAGGGGCCCTGTGTTAGAATCTTGTGTGTGTGCAAAGTGGAGAGTAATTTTGTTTTAAATTCGGAAGAAAAATATGATGTGGATAATGATAGGAGTTAGTGGGGTTAGTGGGATGTAGGTAGTTATCTTTTTGAAAATTTCCCCAAAATATCTCATGATTTTTTCCACATACACTCTCTCTTTTGTTGTCCTTTTATCCTCAATTTTCTTTTCATCTTTCGGTTTTCTCTATTTTCTTTTCTGTTCTTTTCTTTTTCTCTTTTTGTTTGGCTATACTTATGTTTTCTTCTTCTAGTTACGATATTGCACGCCTAGGATTCTTCTTATTTCTCCTTTTATTGTTCGAGTGTCGATATCAGATTCTTTGAGTGACAATTGTGAATACTCAGAGGAGCCAATATTGCAGTCACATCAGTACACAAATGTTTCTATTCTTTTTCCTTTAAGAAAAAGTGTCAATTCAGATAGCGTGTTGTTGGGAAGTTATGATTAGTGTTGGCCGTTTAGTAAGTTTCATGTTGTGTTTATTATTTTGTGTTGTTATTCAGGTGTGGAACATGAAGCGCATAACACCTCGTAGGTGAATTAAGGTTGTAGTCGGCACTCTATCAAGGGTAAGGGGCTGTGGACCTTGGTTAAGGATTATTTTGGTGTGTTTAGGCCAATTTCCCTATGTTTTTGGTCGAATACTCTAATTAAGTAAGGATTGAGTAATTATTTTAGATTTGGTGTGGTTATTAATTAGTCGGTTTGGATGTCGTTTTAGGCTTATGGAATACTTGTGGTTGGATTTGTATTGAAAAATGATCAAATCGAAACTAAAAACCCAAAAAACAACGAACGGTGCAAAGTAAAAATTTTCACTATCGGTGTTACACAGTCATATGTTAGGCCGTGTGGCAAACTGTGTGACACACATAGCCACACACAAGGCTGTGTGCCAGACTGTGTGGTCCACAGAGTCAAGGCTATTTGGGTCGTGTGGGCTATACGGGCTAGGCCATTTAGGTCGTGTGAGTCACACGAATGTGTCGGCCTATTCTCTGAAATTTTGCCTTAGGGTCATATTTTTCGTGCAAATCAAATTTAGTCCTTCCATAAAGCCCGTATGGTGTAAATATGACTATAAATCCAAATATATGATGTTCTGTTTTTGTTTAATGTAACTAATGATCAAATGAGAGGTATGTTATACGTTATAACGTGATGTGTTTTAGGCTAATGTGATGAAAAATTTGTTGTGAATAGCATGTATGACATTCACGCATTCGATATCTGTTTATTTATGCATGTGCATGGGGGTGGGTTTGATTTGTGATAGAGGAAGTGTATTCTGGCAGCATTGCTGCAATTTTGCCGATTAAACAGCAATATTTGTTTGGACCTTTATGAGTGGCATACCACTACAATCCAATGTGATTGGATGGAAGGACTCTTATAGTCCTAATTAGTTATATTCATTGGACGGAGTTGGTGTGTAACAGATGGGGGTAGGATCTGTGATTGCAACTATATCAAAATCTGAATATGCATTGGTTTCCAAATTTGAATGGTTTGAAAATGGTAAATATACTTTTGAATGATTTAACTTGTTACGGTTGAAATTGCATTATTTGATTTAGCTAGATTGGTTTATATACTCAAAAGGTAGGTTAATGTGGATTATGATACTTAACTTAGTGGATGTATGTCTAATTCAAGTCAAGACATAACATTGTTTACTCTTAGAATGGTAGATCAAACACAATTGAATAGGTGAACGGTATGCTTTGAGAATGTAAAGTTGATATGAAAATTTCATATGTAAAATATTTAAATAGTTGGATTATTGACATTAAATGGTTGATTAGGTTGAGTTTATGTTTGATTTGGAGTGGATTAGAATGGTTAGGTGATTTTTTTTAACATGAAACGATATGGATTTAAGTTATTTTTTATGGTATAAGTTTGTGTGAATCATTTAGGTAGTACTGCGCCTTGAAAGGAAACTAAATGGTGTTTTTGCGAAAAAAAAGGGTCCTCGTTATGACCTCCAACTCTCAACGTTGTAACATGGTGTAGAAATAGAATGTCGTCGCGATGTCAATAGGTATGAAGTCGCGACGTGACATACTGAGATGGTGAATTCATGACATAGAGAGTGTAAAGTCGTGACGCCAGCCCAAAAGTGTTCAAGCCTTACAATTTCGTCCTAATTCTATTTCGGGTTAACAAAAGACCTTTTGTAAGCTCATATGGGACCAATAATGATTGTGTAATATATTATGTATGTGAATGCTATTTATTTACATTTTTGAATGATTGAATATTTGCATAACGACCTAAAAATTACTTTGTCAATAGTTGTGACATCTCGTAGATCGGACCCAACGACCGAATCAAGTATGGGGTGTTACATAATTGGTGCAAGTTTTTGTTTCCAACAATGAATCTCATCACATGTACTAACTTTTAGTATGGTCCTTCAAGAAAAAGCATGCCGATAAGATGTGTTTAAATGAAAAAAAAAAACTTCATTGATTATTAAAAGAATAATTTTCATCGATAAGGTATTTGATTGCTGTTCACTGATAGTTTATGATATTCATGCACTAACGGTGTGTTAAAGATTTTTTTTTTTAATTTTATAAAAAGTAGTTTGGTGGCTAGAGACAATTCACATTGTGGACGTGTGAAAGGTCATACAATTAGTTAAGTAAGAAACAATTGAGAGTATTATTTGATATCTTAAGAGTGAATGTTGTCTCTAGGTTGATAGAAGTACTCATAGGTTCTTCATGTGGATCCCATGAAGTTAATTGGCCCACAGATTAATATATTTATTGAGTCATGGTGAACCTTCAACACGTGTATTTAGGAACTATAGAAAGTTCTTCATAGGTTATCTTAAGTAAGTTTTAAAGTAATCAAGCGAGGTCTACATATAGAACATGCAAGAGACATGTGCCAATGAACATGTAAAGTAAGGTGTGGCCTTTTAACGACATATTTTCAGTGAGAAAATAGAACACCTCATTGGTAAAAATATTGACTTGGTGAGAACCTCCGTGCGAAATGAAAACATATAACAAATTTCGTACCTAAAAAGATCAACCATTTGTTTTTATTTTTAGTGAATTTTTAATATTTATTTAGATATTATTGTACTTGAAATAGTTTTAGGTCTTTTTTTTTTTGTTTGCTTTAATAGCTAAAACTCAAAATCTCTTTGATAAAAAAAACCCTAAAAAATTTATCTATTCCAAAGTCTAAAAGGGCCAATAACTTATTGTACGTACCAAAGAGAAAAGTTATATCAAAATAGTTTTAAAGGAATTAAATTGACGTGAATTTTCAATGGCTACAAATTATCAAAGGAGGATTAATTTTGATGGGTGAAAATAGAAAATAAAACAATTAATAGGAATGGGTACAGGTAAAATTTTGTCATAGTCTAAAATGGAATTATCAAAGGCCCACTTCAAGAAAGACAACCAGAAGACAACCATTTTTAGAGATAGGATTGGGGTAATGTTGTTTCAAATCTAAGCAAAATTATAAACAATATACATATGCATATAGTTATGCTTTCTAATATGGGTCCCCTAGTGTCTTTAATTAACAATTATTTTGTTGTCATTTTAAAAAAATATTACATTTTGTAAAAAGATTGAAAATAATACACTGATTGTAAGTATAAATATATGAATTTTGATTCAATATGTATCATAATATATTAATTTTAATTATATGCAATTGCATATATGAAATTTTTATTTTAGATTAGTTTCCGCAAAACATAAACATTATTACCAACACGACACTATTTTGATCAAAGACCTTTTGGTATTTAGTGACTACATTAAACTTTGACCAGATCTAGAGTCGAGCCAACTCTAAATACAATCTTTTTATAGTTATTTTCTTTTTACCAATATTCAAACCAAAAGCTAGGTATTTGAAGTTATTGAACTTTTACTTTATTTTCTGTTAGGATCAATAATTATAATCAAAATAAAATGTTATTGAAACAAAATTTTTACATGACTCAAACCTGAAATTATAACACTGCTAAAGCCTCATTACCTAAGCTATCTGAATTTTAAAGATATACAATTGAATTCAATTTAAAATTATAATAAAATAAAAAATAATATTTTATATGTATAATGATATTAATTTAAAGTAAAATTATATATAAATTTAAGATTTTCCTTTTTAATTTAATTTTTACCAATTAAATATTTGATAATAATAATAATAATAATAATAATAATAATAGTTAAATTAAAAGTTTTGGTATGTTTTTAGAGTGTAGGGTAGACCCTCCCATGTTTAGTGAAATGGAGTAACAAATTTCATTTTGGTTACAATAATATTAGTTAGTGGAAGCTGAAAAAGGGCATTACCAACAATGAAGACTTTAGACAAGATTGATGTCATTTTCAATGTTTGGTTTCATCTCCAACTGTTTGTGTCTGATCCATTCATGTCTATTTGTAGTTTATATGTCTGGTTAAAGGGTCACTTTCTTGTTGCTCTGGATTTGTTATTAGATTGTCCATAATGTTTTGTTTGATTGGATGCCTTCATTTCTCCTTTTTATTATCCCCTATTTCTTCTAAAACTAAATAAATCAAGTGTGAGAATTTTATATTAACACTATTATTCACTTTTATTTATTTATACTTTTTTTATGTGAAAGTATATTTTTTATTTTTTAGGAAAAAAAAAGAGTGGTTAAGTTATTCTTTTAAAAAATTTTAAAGTAATCTTACAATTTTATTTGTGCATTTATATGAAATAATAATAATTTACATTTTAAATAATAAGAAAACATGAATTCAAGTGTATTCAAATACGTTTTACCCTTCTATTTACATATTAAATAAGAGTTAATATTTCTATGTATTATATAAAAGAAATTAATTTTTGTGAATATAAAACCCTATATTTTTTTATTGATATGGAGGAATTAATCTTTATAATTCACAAGAAAAAAATTAAAATCGAATAAAATATTATTCCCAATCACATTAAAAAGTAGAAAACATAAATTTAAAATTAAATAAATATTCATAAGTCACCAAAATATTTAAAAAATATATTTGATATTTATTTATTCTCTCAAAAAGCTTATTTAAAAAATTAAAAGAAATCATAGCATAATTAAATTTTTTTTAGGGTTTGGCCATAAGACATTCACACAATTTATTTATTTTTTCATTGGCAAATATTATTAGAACATTGAAGTGCTAGACAATGGCTTACCTTTCTCCATGACCAATGTTGTCATAAATGGATATTTATAGTTTAAATAGATTGGTACCCTGTCTATATCAAATAATTAATATTGGGAAAATGATATATTTGTTGTTGAAGTTTGCTTTCCACTACTTTGCAAAATTTGTGAAAATATTATAATTATTTTTATTTTATTTCATAACCATTAATGACAATTATTTCCATAAATAGATAAAATGTAAAAAAAGGCACCCAAAAAGCTAGCACTAACCATAACCAATTATTAAGAAATTTTTTAATTTATTCATCTCTTTTAACCCAATATTTGTATTTTTATTTCATTTTGAAAAAAGAAAGTAAATTCAAAATTTACCTTTAACCTTAATATGAGCTTGTAATATTTCACTCTCTATATATTTCCAAATGTAGATACTAAAAATCTTGATTTGGTAATTTTATACTTAAGGAATTAGATGAAACAATATTTGAACTTATCATTGGTTAGATTGGGAATTGGTTGAGATATCGATCCGAAAAATAATTTTGAATAAATTAAACCTGGAATCAATATAAACTAATTTAACCAACTAAAAAACTGATTGAATTGATTAAAGTCTACTAAATCATGTTATACTCACGATGATAGTGAAAAATATATGTAACAATTTTTTAAAAATTAATATAATAATCAAGTATGACTTTGGTTGAAATGATAAAATTGAGAATAAAAATTATAATATTTTAAGTTAAAATCCAATCAAATGCAAGTAATATTTTAGATTCTAAATGAAAAGATAAAATTACCCTTAAAACAATATTTATTACTTTATAAAAATAAAAACAAATTATAATTTTTTTACGATCTAATTGATGGATGACATCAACTCCGTCATAATCTTAAACATAGTGTAATAGTATAGGAGAATCTGTCATCATGTCAAGATATATACATTGTCTTTCCAAATTAAATTGCCACATTTAGCTTTCTAAAATTTTGGTCAATTATTCTTTTCAGAACAATATATTTTAAAAAATTAAAGTCAGAAACTATTCACCGTTAAAAATAATAAATGCAACAATTTTGTGAGACAAAAGATATATATACATATGGTTATATATAAAAATGTAATAACATGAATACAAATTGATAAAATTTAAAAATTTAAAATCAATTAATTATAGGATATAGGTAAAAATGTAAGAATCTCTTGCACCTTAATTAATTGTCGAGTATTCATTTTTCACCTTAGATATAAAATAGTTTAAAAATTCATGATCAATATTTATCCCTTAATGAATTTACAGAATACAGAAAATTGATCGCTGTAACAAATACGTTGGAAGAAAAGAAAACCCAACACTAATTGAAAAAATCACAAAAATTAGTTGTTGTTTGCTTTTTGGGGGGTTTGATTTGTTGGCTAAAATTTTGGTACCCTAAAAAAAGGGTCTACAACAAGACCGACCAAGGTCTTAATCAAGTGCCGAATAATTTGGTTTTTCATGCAACACTTGTAATCAAACAGATTAAATTGTCCTTAATCTCAATGTCACCATCATCTAATTTTACCAACTAATATTCCTTAATCCATGCATAGTATCTCGCTTTTAATTTTTGACCTCTAATAATTATCATTATATTAACACTTTCATCTATCGAATCACATTAACACTTTTTTTTTCCAATTCAACAAGTCTAAAATTAAATTTAATACCCTGTTTAATTATAATTACTATAAATCCATACTCCATTAGTAATAACAACACCTTTTAATTTTTAATTATATATATCATTCCATTAAATAATAACCCTAATTTCAAGGGTAAATTTGTAATTTCATATTTTGATAAAAAAAAGTGTTTTTCTCTTTGGAAAAAAATGTTAAACGCTAATCCGAGTACTAAGGATAAAATCTTGTCGTTCGGATCTTAGGATCAAGAAAGACAATAACAAACACTGAAAAGAAGAGTCAAAGTGTAGACCAGTTAATTAAAAAGATAATTAATATAAATAGATTAATTACTTAAAAAAAAGAGCCTTTAGATTTTGTAGTTTATGTAAGTTAAATAAAAATAAGAAAGAAAAATTAAAATACACTTGGCACTTATTTAATGGACTAAATAAAAATTAAAAAAAGAGAGAAAATAGGTGGAAAAATATTTTTATTTTTCTTTGATAGAAAAAAATGTATTGATTTTTATAATAATAAAAAGAATTGAAAATATTTTTCAATGGCAAGTGGCATACATGATAATATTTTGGGAAATAAATTGTTTTTGCTTTATTTCCTCAAATAATAACTAAATAATCTATTATAAATTACTCACGAGAAAATGATAATTTTTCATATCTTTTGGAAAATAAAATATTGAATAGCTAATATATTTTATAATTTTTTAAACAAATTAATATTATTTATATAAATTAAAAAATAAATAAATTAACCATGGTTAGTCCCGAAGAGTTAGGGCCTCGGACAAAATGAAAACTTTAACTGTAGTCAGCCTTGATTTCAGAGTTGCATGAAAATCGTGATATCTCCCAGCAAAATATCGTGATATTTAAAATCAACATAAAAAATAATTTTTAAAAAAATTAAAACTTTTTTTTGGGGATTATCTAAATATTTTAATTTAGCAGAGAGAGAGATTTATTAAATAATTATAAAATTAAATTCTCTGATTAATTTTTTATTAGTTGGATGTTTCCTTTTTCTGATTTGTAGGGGATATGTTCCCACTTGCTTCCTTGCCGCGTGGTAAACACTCCGTGTCAAAATAAAGCCACAACCGTCCAGGTCTGAAACAATAAAATAAAATAAATTATATTTTAAAACTTTATAATTAAAAAAATATAATTTTTTACTTGATATAAATAAAAAACTTATAAATCCTTTCCCGAATCGAACCGGAACCGGACCGAAGTAAATACTGACAAGGGCTTTTAACTGAGAGTCCCTGGTCGGCAAATAAAACAAAATCTTTCACTGTTAAAATCTCTCATCTCATCTTCTCTTCTCATCTTCTTTAAAACTCTCACTCGCTCTTCACTTTCCCTTTAACTAAAACACCCTTTTACTCTATTTTCTTATTTCCTTCTCAAAGTTCTTGAATTGTTCTTTCTCTCTTTTTCTTTTTTTTCCTTTTTGGCTTTTAAAAAGGGTTTAGTTTTATTTTTATTTTTATTTTTTTTTGCATTGTTATTCTTCTTTTCGATTCATCTTAATCTGGATTTTCCTTCTTTTGGTGGAAAAATATCTCCTTTTGTTCAAAAGGTAAGGTCTTTTTTAATTCTTTTCTAATTTCTCATTTAAAAAAAAATTATGAATGTATTGTTCCTTTCTTTTTCTTTATTTCTTTTCTGGATTTTGTTCAATTGTAGCTAATTTGTGGATTTATATATATATATATATACGTGTGTGTGTGTGTGTGTATGAATTTTGTTTCTTTAATATTTACTGAGGCATGTCTTTTGATTTTCATGTACTAACAGGTAATCATCTAGTGAGAAAAAAACAGAGTAAAGAAAGGGTTTGTTATTTTTTCCTTTTTGTCCATAGAATTGGGGAAAAAATGATAACAGTCATGGATTCTAGGAAAGAAGTTGTGAAAAATTCAGAAAAATGCTTAGATCCTCAGCTATGGCATGCTTGTGCTGGTGGTATGGTACAAATGCCATCAGTGAACTCTAAGGTGTTCTATTTCCCTCAGGGTCATGCTGAGCATGCCAATGGGAATGTAGACTTTGGGAATCTCCCGATTCCGTCGCTCGTCTTGTGTCGGGTTTCCGCCGTTAGGTTTATGGCGGATCCCGAAACTGATGAGGTTTATGCTAAAATCATGTTGATTCCTTTGAGAGAGAATAGTTTTGGGGTTGAAGATGATGGTTTTGATGGGAATGTTGGGGTGGAGAATCCTGAAAAATCTGCTTCCTTTGCTAAGACATTGACTCAGTCCGATGCTAACAACGGTGGGGGGTTCTCGGTTCCACGGTATTGCGCGGAGACTATATTTCCTAGGTTGGATTATAATGCTGAACCCCCTGTTCAGACTATTCTTGCTAAGGATGTTCATGGTGAGGTTTGGAAATTTAGGCATATATATAGGGGGACGCCTCGTAGACATCTTTTGACGACGGGGTGGAGTAATTTCGTCAACCACAAGAAGCTTGTGGCTGGTGATTCAATTGTGTTTCTTAGAGCTGATAATGGAGATCTTTGTGTGGGGATCCGTAGGGCGAAAAGAGGACTTGGGGGTGGACATGAATTTCCTGGATGGAACTCTGTGAGTGGAACCTCTGGTTCACAAGTTGGGAGTTATTCTCCGTTTTTGACGGAGGGGGAGAGTAAATTGATGAGGAAGGATTGTAATGGGGATCCAAGGGGAAGAATAAGGGCTGACTCCGTGATTGAAGCTGCAAGTCATGCAGCTAGTGGGCAGCCCTTTGAGGTCGTTTACTATCCACGAACTAGCACTCCTGAGTTCTGCGTGAAGGCCTCATCCGTTAGAGCTGCAATGCAAATCCAGTGGTATCCTGGGATGAGGTTCAAAATGCCTTTTGAAACTGAGGACTCTTCACGGATTAGCTGGTTCATGGGAACGATATCTACTGCTCAGGTTGTCGATCCCATCCGTTGGCCTAATTCTCCATGGCGACTACTGCAGGTATTTTAGTTTACATTATCAATTGTCATTGAATTAACTTAGTCCTTGTATGTTAGAAGAACAGTTGACATCCATATTTTAGTCTGCTCATAGATCTGTTTGATTTATTGTCTTTGCAGGTAGCATGGGATGAGCCAGACTTACTCCACAATGTGAAGCGTGTTAGCCCATGGTTGGTTGAATTGGTCACAAACATACCAGCTATTAATCTTAATCCTTTCTCGCCCCCAAGGAAAAAGATGCGGCTTCCACAACACCCAGACATTTCCTTTCTTAACCAAATTCCAATGCCATCATTTTCCAGGAACTCATTCAGATCCAGCAGCCCCATGCGTTGCATTACGGACAACATTCCTGGAGGCATACAGGGAGCCAGGCATGAACCGTTCGGATTATCTTCATCAGATCTCCGCTCCAACAAGCTGCATTCAGGTCTGTTTCCATCTGGTTTTCATCAACTTGATCGTACTGCCCCACCTACTAGACTTTCCGGCAACAACTTTTGTAGCGACAACGCCAACAATACAAATATATCTTCCTTGTTGACAATAGGAAACCCAACCCAGAGTTTGAAACAAAGCAATGATAGCAAGACACCCCATATTGTATTGTTTGGTCAACTCATTTTCTGTGAGCAGCGGGCTTCTCAGAGCTGCTCAGGTGATACGGTTGGAAACAGTTCATCAGATGGGAATACAGAGAAGACTGCTATTTCCTCTGATGGAACTGGATCTGTGTTACATCAAAATGTTCGGGAAAATTCTTCGGATGAAGGGTTTCCTTGGTGCAAAGAGGATCAAAAAACTGATCTAGGATTGGAGACCGGTCATTGCAAAGTGTTTATGGAATCAGAGAATGTAGGTAGAACCCTTGATCTTTCCGTTCTCGGATCATATGAAGAGCTGTATGGGAAGCTGGCCAACATGTTTGGCATAGAAAGTTCAGAGATGCTGAGCAGTGTGCTCTACCGTGATGCTGCCGGTTCAGTTAAACACACTGGAGATGAGCCCTTCAGGTACAACAACTTCCTTAGCATCACTTCCCTTAAGCTTACCAAACATTTTAGCTTTCAATTTATCCAACATTTAATTATGTCTTGCAGCGAGTTTATGAAAACAGCAAGGAGGCTAACGATTCTCATGGATTCAAGCAGTGACAACTTAGAAAGATAGAGAGATGAATTTGCGCCAAATTGTACAGTTTTCCCAGCCGTCGGTTTCCAATTTTCATTTCTTCTACGGTAGTTGTGAGAAATCTCTCCACTTGACCATTTTGATGGAACTGTAAAACCACGTTTTGTTGGTTAACTCGAATTTTTCTTTCCAACATAAAAAGGATCTATGTCCTTTGTCATGTTTATTAAATCCCAGTCCTAGAAACTGTATATTTATGGAAGAAAATGGTGCAGGCAGGCTGCCATTTTTGCTCATCACGGAGTGTTAGGCTCGCATCATGTTGGAATAAACCGTTCATTTGTTTCATGTTCTTTGTTTTCCATTGCCAAGCAATGAAACCCATTGTTACTCTGAAAATGTCATGGTCGTTGTATGAACACAAGATGGTCTTTGAACATTGCAAGAATCAGACAAAAACATCCTTAGCTTTAAACCTGCTGGATGAACTAACTGAATCAAACTTCGGGATTTCTATTTCTTTAATGAGAGCGGGAGGGACATTTCAATTGCCTAGGTGGGAATGTCTTGTTAGCTTTTTTTTCTTTGATGTTGAATCAATTTTTCTTAATAAATTTATTTGTTCAGATTAAGACAAAAAATAAAGACTTGTTTGTATGGGACCCTTTTTTTGTACATGTGTTATGTAAAAAGGTTTGTAGAAATCTAGAGATCCTAACCCATCTGAAAGTTGATCATCATGTCTGTCTGAAAATTCCCAGATACGGATAAAAACCAAACCAATAACTCTGCAAAGTAGCTGCTTTTGTGTTTCACATTTTGTGGCAATTCTATGGTGCTCGAGAACCATAAATCAGGGTTCTTTTTCTTCAATTAAAAACTTTGATATTTACTTTTAAAATGTGTATTTTATTACATGGTAAAAAGTTTTAAAAACTTCAAATTTCTTTCCATTATAATATTTAATAATATAAAAAAAGTTTCAAATTGATTTTCTACCATCATTCTTTTGATTTAACTAATTTAAAAAATCATCGATTAAATGAGAGAAAATATCGTGGAGATCTTTTAACTAGGAATCGAATTATATTTTGCCTCTTTTTCATAAAAAAATTGACAATTTAGTTCTTTTACGGTAAATCAATGAGCAAATTAATTATTTTATTAAATTTTTTATCTATTCCTACTATAAGGTAGTGGTCTTTGTACCTCAACACGAGGCATACATTTAATTTTTAATTTTAGAAATGAATAAAATTTTTAACATAAAAGATCAATTTACTCTTTAATTAATTGTATGAGAATTAATTTATCTATCTTTTAGTAAAACGATAAAATATAATCTAACTTTTAATACCGTAATTACTTTTTGCATTAATTTTTGGCTTAATCAGAGCAAGTTGATGTAATTATTGGAATATGATAAAAATGTGTAAAACCATAGGATCCATTTGATAACATATTTTAATGGCGGTGCTGAGCTCTAAAAGTCAATGTTTACGCAAAACAAGTTTATATATAAAAAAAAAAAAAAACCATGGCATTGGGATCTATCACATGAAACAGTGCAAATGTATAGGGTCAACAAACATTTAGTCCTGAAAGACATAACATTTTATATTTTTAAAATTTCAAGTTGCCATCTTCAAATGTATACATAAAGCGAAACAAAGCCCTAAGTTTTTGTAAACTTGGGTTGGAATTTAATTCTTTTTATAAAATATCAACATTTACAACTCCCATATTTTACTTCAAAATTAAGAATTCTTTTGTACTAAAATATAATGCATGAGATGAGCAAAGATTATATATATATATTGCACAAACATTTCCTAGGGATTGTTGATTTAAAGCATTTAAAACCGAAGTCCACTCCCACGAGCCATGCAACTCTCTCTCTCACACCTATATGCCCATTTATTTATTTATTTTTCACATCAAAATTTTAATATAAAAAATATTTTTTACAATTAGAAATTTTATCACATATGTATATATGAAAATCACATATTTAGAATAAAGAGATTAGTTAAAAACAGCATATAATAAATGATAAAAATTTTGGTTTGATCTTAATTAATAGTTATACATGAAATATGTATGAATTAGGGTTTAGGTTTAAATGAAATTTGAACATTAAAATATATCAGATTAACAATATTAAATGAATACAATTATTTATCATTATTTTGTTATCAATATTGAGTTGATGTGAAGTTAATTTATGACTCTAACTAAATCAACATTATTATTAATACTGAATATCCTATCTCATGGTATATAAATTTGTTAGTTTTGAGTTCGATTCCCAAATAATATTTTACAACTGTTTTATTTGAAGATTATATAAAAGTACCCCTATAATGATATTAATTACCCTTTATTATAAGAGATTTTAATAATTTCACAACTCAATTGGTATCGAGTTGACTCGTGACACCGATTCAGTCAATTACTTTATATATAGTATAGATATAGATACACAAATATACAAAAATTTATATAATAAATATATTTATTAAAGTTTCATACAAAATCAAAAAATTGATGATCTTCATTGAATTAAAATCTTGTGAAATAGTGCTAAGAAAAAGTTTAAATTATCGCTAACAATCTTTTGATTTAGAAGTGAGAACATTTTCTTATAGGTACGAGAGTTTAAGGTCGATCCCAAATAATCTCAATTCCTTTCAAATTATTAAAAAAAATTACCTATTCATTAATGTTTATGTTGTATCATTTATTATGTATAAAATAGTTTTAATCGAAATTGTTAAAACAATTTGATGAAATCCATGCACGTGTTCACAACGATCGACCCAATCCTGTCTGGGGTTTATTTTCTTTAAGAAAGCAAAAAATAAAATGGGTTTAAAATTTCAACCATAAAAGTTGACTCTTGCATTAGACAACAAAATAAAATAAAAACATAGAGATTTGAATTATAAGAATGAAAAGAAAACCTAATTGCTTAGCTTCGCTTAATAATTTTAGTAATTAAAAATAGGGATAATGTTACCAGGGGAAGCTAGAATCTCTTTAGACGGGAAATTGAATTATAAAATTTTTGAGATTTAAATGTAAATGTAAATTATAATTTCATTATTTTTGAAGGGATTAAATAAAATTTCTTTTTCATATTTAAGGGGTCAAAGTACAATTTTATCATAAATTACTTTGCAATTTTATTATTTTTAGAGGGACTAAACTAAATTTTTTTCCATTTTAAAGGGGCCTAGGTCTCTCCTTAACTTTGCAAATAAAAGCCATTTTAGCCCTGCAACTTTTTTTTAACCCTTCAAGTAACAGTGTTTGTCATTTTAAGCCCAGATTAATGTTAATTGATATCAATCAATCGATTTTGGAGAAACTTTTTCCTTTAATTATTAGGTTTTCATATTTTGGGCTTAATTGCCCTAAAACTTTTTTTTATACGTGGAATTACATATAAACCAAACACAATTCTTTTTCACAGGTGGAATGCCACGTCATTCTATTATTATTCATATTTGGTGCCACATTAGATATTTAATTTTTTCATCTATTTTGGATTAAAATGTCAAACATTGTTCTTTGAAGGAATAAAAAAGTTGAAAAAATTACAGGACTAAAATAAATTTTTTCTTTTCTTAAAATTAGAGAATTAAATAAATTATTTTTTATGTTAAATTTTATGTAATACAATGATACATATATTATTAGTTTAAAGTATATATAAAAAAATATTTTGAAAGTAGAGGTATTGCATTGAATATTTTATTAAAGTCTTAGAATCAAATATGATATTATTCATAAAAGATAATGTAATAATTAGTCTATGATACATTATACATGATATATTTAACAATTTATATAAATGTAGTTAGTTTCGTATTGATATAAGTAGAAAGTCAAAATCACGGGAAGTGTCAGGTAGTGGTAGGGGCCTTAACCCTTTAAAATGAGAAAATATAGTTTTAACTTTTTAAAATTTATAAAATTATAAGTTAAAATATATAGTGAATTTGTACTTTGGACTTTAAATAATATATAGTGAAGTTGTACTTTGAACTTTAAAAAATGATAAAATTTTACTTTAATCCTTTAAAATTTTAAAAATATAAATTAATAAAATTGTGAAATTATATTTTAACTCTTACAAGGATATATAATTTAATTTTGATCTCAATTTTTTTTTCCTAATTTCAACTCTAATAGAAACAATCAACTAGCTTTTCTGCTGAGGTGAAAATTTCGAGTTTCACCTCAATTCCAAAACATTGTATGTTACCAAATACATGAACAATGTTAAAAATAAAATAAAAACGATAAGAAATTTTTTATTTTACATTTATAGTAATAAAATTGAAAAGAAAAAAGAGGTGAAATAGGCAAAGCGTTGAACAGACTTTTTACTTGGAAATGCACGAGGCAGACAAAGATTCGCGAGTCAAGGAATGGTGCCCCACCTTTTTTTTTTTTAAATATTAATTATCTCACATAACTTTGCTTTTAAAAAAAATAAAAATAAAGAGAAAATAAAATTCAGTTCATGGATTCTCTTGATATTATCGTTCTGTCATTTCTCCTCCGTTTATTAACCCATATTAGAGGGGACATGAATTAACCTCTCATGAACGAAATCAAAATTACAATTAATATTTTGGTGCTTTAGTATATTTCTATTACAACCATATATATGAGCCATAGACATGGTAGGATAGTAGTTGGTAGAGAGTAAAATATTTATGCCAACCTTAAAAATTGGGTTTAAAATTCTACCTAAATTTAATTAAAAAAAATGTTAAAATCTGACTTGATTTGTTTGTATTAAATTTTTATTTAAAGATAAATTTTAAAAATTATAATAAATCAAATATACTAAAAATATTAAAATAAATATTTCTTAACAAATAGGAAAAAATTAAAAATATATACTTAAATAACATTAACATATGTGCAACTTTGCAAATAAATATATTTCACATTAGTAGCAAATTAATAATAAAACAATAGTTATACAATATTTAAAAAATACCAACAAAATATAAGCAACAATATAATAGTGGAATGATAGCAAAACAATGAAAAATCAGTAAAAATAATTTTTTTTTTCAAATTCATGCCGGGCCAAGAAACTTACCCGATTCCTAACCCATTTAGAAAACAAGCCTTATAATTTTATCTAAACCGTCACACTTTTCGAGCGGACCTTCAGATCAGACCACCCATAGACAAGTAGACTAGTTGTTTTGTGTTTTGTGATTTTTGCAATCGATTATCCTTATTGTTCGCAAAGCATTCTACATTTTTGTTTGAATAGATGGTGAGAAAAAAAATTAAATATCATTTATGATAAAAAATAATTTTAAGTATCTAGATGGAAAAAAATTTTAATCTAAATGTCAATTTATGCAATAAGCTTTAATGTTACTTCTAGTCTAAAAATTATTTTGTATTTGAACTTCTCTTTTAAAGATATTTTATCAGTACGTTAAATTAGAATTAAGTTATATTTTGTTTTTATTTATTTAGTTAATTTTTAAATTTTATTTTAAATTATTTTAGGAGTTTGTATTTAGTAAAAACATCTTTCTTATTAACATTAAATTCGGCAGTAGTTAAAAGAGGGAGGGACGTCTTTTATTTTGTGGTTTTAACTTTAATTTTTATTTGGGTTATTTTAAAATTTAGTTAAATTATTTATTTTTAGACGAAAAATTGATTAAATTATTAAAATTTTAGCAACATTGATGTGCCATTAGCATGGCAGACCACCTATAATTCAAAAAAAAATTCATAAAAACTTTTAGAAAATTTAATGTTAACAATGAAATTAAAATTTTAACAGTTCAGTTAATTTTTTGTCAAAATAAAATAATTTGACTAAATTTTAAAAGTTGGGGCCAAAATAATCTAAAAATAATAATAAGGGCCAAAAATGGTAAAATGAGTAAACATTAGGGGTTAAATTTATCTTTATGTCAATTATATATATTAGAAGGCTTTAGGTCCGAATTACATAGAGGTTTAATTTATTGACACATGACATACATATTGTTATGACACGTGGCAGTTGTGTTATTTACCACTATTTTTTGTAATCTTAAAATTATAATATATTATTATTTAAATAATATCAATAATTTATATATTTAAATATTTAAAATACTTAAATTATATACTCCAATGTGCAGGGGTTTTATAAAATTGATAAAATTTTAACAATTAAAAACAACTTGTATTAACGGAACAAATTTTAATTTTATAAATTTATTAAATATTTACATTTTTTAAATAATATTATTTCAAAGATATATATTATTTATAAATTTAAAAAATTAATTAAAATTATGTATATGAAGATATCAATAACAAAAGCGATTATTTAAGTATAAAATTAAAACTAAATTTTAAATAATATAATAATTAAAATCAAATCTTAGTTAAGCATACTGTAATCATTACACAATTAATTTCTTCAATTAATTGTTATATATAAAATATTTATTTTAATCACAAGTATTGTATTCCAATAAACTTGCTTCTAACTTTTTGTCAAATTGAAGAAATAAATTTAAAAATATATAAAAAAAATCTGTTCATTCATTTAGAATAATCAATAGTATTTGAAATAAACTTAAGAAAATAAAATAAAGATTTATAGATTTATGAATGGGTAAATTTATTTTTAAACCCATCCATGTTTTGTTAAATTATTTAAAGGTGCTCAACATTCCTAAATCATAATTTAAGTCCTCATTGTCTTCAACCTTTTAAAAATTAAAAAAATTCCTTTATTAGAATTACAAAATTAGACCTTATTATTTTTTATTTGTTCTAAAAATCACATTTCCGTCACATTAAATAAATTATTTAATATAAATTTTTTTGTTGAGAATAATTATCAAAGATCATTGCTATATTCCAAAGTCCGATTTTATAAATACAATCACAAAAAATTATTTTTAGTTTTTCATTACAATATTAATAAAAAATTAAACGGTAAAGAAAACTAGTATATATTATAAAAAATTATTCTAACAATTTAACCCTAAGTGACATCGTATGTAATTGACGTGTAGCTTTCATAAATGATGCTTAATGATATTTAATTGACTTCTGGCATTTAATGTTTGACATGTGGATGTTGTAATATTAAGGAAACATAACAATAATGGCTTACATATAAAAGAAAGAAAATGTTATCTTTATTTATAGTTGGACTGTTTCACAAATTATAAAAGTAAGGGAAAAATGACTTAATTATTGAAAAAAAAACACAATATTTCTACAATTATATACATTGTTAGAGTTGTGTGACTTGAATTCCGTTTAATCCAACTTGAAAAGTTCGATGTGCAACTCACTTGTTAAAGAAATAAAAGTACGGATCTTACTGCATAAGTTGAATCTGTATAGAATTATACTTATTTTATTAGACATTGATTTAAAAAAAATTTACCTTTAAAAACTGTGCATAGCTGAAAACCTATTGTATTATTGTTTTTAAATATTAGAGATTTTTCCTTTTCTACTCGTAATTTTTCATGATAAGGATTTTTCAAGTAAAATCTGCATATTTTTATTTTTATTTTTTACTATTTTACAATTATTCATACTGTCGTTATCGACGTATAGTTTAACATCAATTATTAAAGGAAAAATAACATATTTATACAACTATATACATATTTGTAAACTAATGACATAAGTGTAAAAAAAAATAAAGGAATATCTTTATTTTTTATTTTTATAAATACACTACACACATTTAGGTAGTGTTTGGAAAGCTACCTAATAATTAGATTTGGTGTAATTTTTCGTAATTACACAAGAATATCATGTTTGGAAAACCATTGTAATTGTAATTGGTAGATCCCATTGAATTGGTGTAATTGAAGCACCTCAATTACACTTTCTAATTCTCGAGGGAGAGTCAACATTGGAGTAATTATGCACGTAATTATATCCAAATGTATTTTTTTATAAAAATTGTATAAGTTATAAAAATTATATTATAAGCATGAGCACATGTAAATGTTTTGAATGATTATGGAAAAAAAATTCTTACATTATAAATCTTAAAAAAATATATTATAAAATAATTTGTGTATTTATAAAGTTATAACAAAATTATATCATTTAAATCTTAAAAAAAATTAAATTTATGGAAAAAATTATCATAAAAAATAATTTACATGTTATAAAAGTGTTATAATATATTTATTTATAAAAAATTATGGTTAAGAAGTATGAACATCCCTTTTTTATGTGTCCATGCTATATATTATAAAAATAATATATTTATTCATAAAAAAAGTAGTTTTTTTTTATCATAACTTATTTTTTAAAAAATAAGTTTCTAAAGTTATGACAAAAAATTATAGAGATAATGTAACTTTTGGCCCTTGAACTTTTTTTTATCCACTTTGATCATTGAACTTGAAAATCGTTATTCATTTAAGCTCATTTTGTTGATGACCATGAAAAAAAGGGCATAATGTAACTTTTTGTAACAACTGATTATCTTTATTGACCTAAAATTTAAGGAAAGTTAGATTAAATTGAATGGATTGTCGAATTGTCGGCCTCCATCGGGAAATTCAAAAATTTTAGTGGCTGGATTGTGATTAGTTGGATCTCAATTTTGGTTTGGATAGGATGGAAATGATTGGTTCCATAGTGGGAGACAAAATAATTAGCAGTGATAGACTAAAATGGACTAAGAGACTGTACAAACTTTGGCTATAAATATAGGTTTATGGAGAGGACAGAATTCCTTTAAAATTAACTAGTAATCCCCTTCTCGTATGCAATGTCTTTTTCGGTTGATCTGAAGAAGAAGAAGAATATGTTTGACAAGGCTCTACATGATGAGCTAAAAGGGAAGCTTGAAGTCTGGGAAGCCGAGAATTCGATAAACTGGTGAGCCCTAAGCCTCATTGTACTCATGGATTAGAGGAAAGAGAAGTAAGAATTCTCGAAAAGTTTTTCTATAATTATGGATTCTGGGGTTTTTAAGGTTTGAGTACCTTCGAGTTAATCGATAAATGATTGCTATTTTTAGCTGCCAAGATGAATGAGGCTCTAACGTTTGGACAAGCTAAGCTACCAAGAATAAATGAAGTAAGGTGAGTTTCTGCACTCTGTCTTGGGTGGTTCATGAGATTGAGTTGTTGAATGATTTGTGTTATGACTATTCTGGGTTGTTTAAGTCTGTCGTTGTGTGCAAAAATGGTGACTGAGCATGATGTGTACGGATAATCGTGTACGAGTACGTGAGTATTTGTAAGTACAATAATTAAATATTAAATCAATATTACATGGTGTTGAATATGTGGTGTACCTTGTGTTATGTATCTAGTATCTTGAATGTATGAAATATATGATTATAATATATGCGAAGTACGAAGGTAAATTACCTTAACGGGGTATATAGAGATAGGAATATTTGGTGTATTGGAGGAATAAGCGAATTGAAATGAGAATTCAAAGGAGTTAGACAACATCATGGAATGGTTAGCTAATGGCTCGCTAGAATAAAATCGTGACAATGATTATCGACAGGTTCTTCGGGGCAACACTGTGAAGATAATTTATAAGTTCCATAGAGCAACATTGCGACAACAATTTGTAGGCTCTATGAGGTGACACTGTGACAATGATATACAGGTCTTACGGGGCGACACCTCAAAAAAGGTTTACCATAGCTTGGGTATGACAAGCAATAGAATCTGCCAAGACATTAAACAAAGGGTTACAAGGTGTAAGACTATAGCTTGACTATGACAACCAATGACAACCAATATAGTCCACCAGGGCATTAAACATGGGGTTACAAGGTGTAAGACCATAGCTCGACTATGACAACCAATAAAGTCTATCATGACAGTGAACCAGGAAACTAACAAGATAAGGAAAGGAAGATCGTTGTATGACTTACACGGAGAGTAGTAAGATTGGATGAACATGGCGTGTCTGAGATCGCAGGTAAGCAAAATTAGTCTAAAAATCTACCAAATGGTTACGAAAAAGAAACATGATATGCAATCCTTAACGAAGATGAAAGATTAAGGGAAAACTACACTGAGGTATGAAATATCTACTGGTATGAGTCTGTAAATTTCGACTAATAAACCAAAATGAAGGTGTTAATGAAATGCTCAAGCAGAACCTAAATCTAAGGTTCTGCGTGTACAAAGGGCAACCAAAAACGGGTAAAACTACATGAGGATAATAGATGAAGAAGTTCGCCAAGGGCTACCTTAGGCAGTCAGATCACCGGAAAATAACGAAGGATAAGGTTCGTTAGGAACTATCGACAAATTTAAAAGTTCCAGAAGATTGGAACAAGGTGAACTAGTAGCTCAGGGCTAGTTGTAAAGTATGAATCCACTAGGATGACGGGGCGTCTAATTAGTTAGATTATCATCATGTTTAGAATTGCGATTTTGGATTCGATAAAGTGTCAATGTGGTAAGTCCTAAGTTTAATCTAGTATTGGACATATGGACCTGGGGTAAGGATCTGAATCTAAAGAGAACGCCAGCAGAACACCACTACCAGTGGTAGAAAACAAATTTTACGTTTAAGTGGATGGATAGTTGTGATAGTTAAGTTTGTTAAGGTATAATGGAAACCAAGATGAGATGGAATCAGACCGGTACTATAAAGAACACATTTACGCCTAAGATAGATAATATGTAACAACTCATTTTTCAATGGTTTCGACACCACAAATCTAATGAGTGAGTCCGTAAATATTATTATTTCATATTTACGAGTTAAATATAGTATTTTATTGAATTTTTATATGATAATTGTAACAACTCGATTTTTAGTAGTGCTGGAAACAATGGTTTTGAGAGCATAATTCCGAAGAAATACTTCGTAGATATTATTTAATTAGTATATTCATGAGGTCTATAGAGTCATATTAAATTTTGGTTGAGAAATTTTATTGTTTGAAAAGTTTTTTAAGTAAAAAGGACCCAATTGTAAAAACTACAAAGGTTGAATAGTTAAATTAAAGGGACTAAATAGATAATATAACCCATGGAAATTTAGTTAGTGGAATTGAATGATGATTTGCATAAGTGGATGGCTTAATTAAGCTTAAACATAGGTGAATTAAAGTTAATTAAGAAAGTTGTCAAAATTACTAAAATACCATAGTATATATATTAAATTTAAATCAAAGAAAGATGACATTTTGCAATCGCACCATCTTCCTCATGGCATAACCAAGAAAAACCTAGGGTTTTCATATTTTTCAATTGAAGCCTTAATTGGTAAGTGTTTTGATGCATATTTTTAGTAATTTTTATGTTTTTGAACTCGTATTAGCTTAATCTAGCTATTCCAAGGACAAATTTGTGAAACTGTTAAATGTTATAAATGTTGTCATTGATGAGTTGAGTTATTTCTTGAAGTTTATGATGGAATATGAAGCTTTATTTTTTGAATGGACTATATTGTAAAGTGGTTTTTGATGATTTTAAAGTTTAGTGATTAAATTGTTTAAGTGTAAAAATTTCAAGGATTACAAGAGAAATATTCACAAGTAAAGGTTGATATGGTGTAGTTATCAAATTGATTATATTGGGTTCTAGAAAAAATTGGGTTATTACATGATTAGGGTTTGAGGACTAAATTGAATAAAATAAAAAGTTTATGGGCAACTGGGTAATTTTCCAAAAATGACTTAGTTACATGAAAGGATCAAATTGTGTTGTTTTTTTAATTAATGGAATGAAATTATTATTTTTAGATCAAGAACATGCTGATAATCGTGGAAAAAGGAAATTTATTAAAACACCCCTTAACCCTGAACTGTCGCCGAAACAGGGTTACGAGGCATTACCGAACATATCAGACAACTTACGAATAATTCACAAATAAAATAGCATTCATAGTATAATTTAATAACTAATTCCCTATAATGAACTCTCGAAGTCTAAAACATGTATTAAAAGTGAAACGAGACTCATTCAAGTACTCCGAATTTTTTTTATAAAATTCGACAGCATTTCTGCTTATTTTTACATAAAACCTCCTGCACTTAAAATCGTATCTATTTCAAACATAACCAATTCAACCAACTCATTTCACATACTCATTTTCTATTCTAAATACTTCTTAATCAAACTCAATCAATATAATATCAATTTAAATTTAAATTTATCAATGTACTAATTAAATTGAAATGGATAAACTTCTTTCATTATAATTCTTAGACTTGTAATACCAACATATTTAATCATTTATATTCAAAACATAATAACCTTTATACACATCGTATGTACATGCCACATTACCAAAAGAAAACATACATTACCAAAAGTTTGCTGAAGTCGAGTCTGGCTTTGGATGCTGGTTCGATACTTGACTTCAACAACCTGCGCACGGAAACAACTGTACGCTGAGTATGCATCTACTCAGTAGTATCACTATAATTCAATTTATAATTAAATACATTTAATCGCAAACATACTTTTACATTACAATTATCATCACGTAATGAACAATTCAATCTTTTTATGTTATCATTTGAATATATATATACCATTCTTATTTCTTTATTTCAATTCTCACCTTTCACATATGTCATATCATTCAAATTTAGTTGTATCAGTAAATTTATTTCATTTGTCCCTATTTACTTGACTCAGACTCGGCAGATACACGGATTCCAACCAACACACCAGTACGGCACATTGTGCCTTAACAGTACATAGTACCTAAATAGTAATCAGAAACGGTAGCAGAACAATAACAGTAACAGTATTCAACACACAAAGTGCTGAATCTGTAACAGTAACGGTAATAGTATTCGACACACAAAATGTCGAATCGGTAACAGTAACGGTAACAGTAACAGTAGTCGGCACATAAGTGTCTGATCAGTAAGCTGACAAAAACCCGTACTCATCCATATCCTATGGCATGCCAACTATATCCGACTAGTTCGACTAGTTAATAGGGTACTCAAATCATTTTTAGTACAATTTCTATTTCGATTCAATATTAATTATAATTTATTATTTCGATCAATTTTCACAGTAATACAGTAATTCATTTCATCAGAAATTTTACAGTTCAATGCAGTATACGTAACAATATTCAGTAATTTCACAGTTTAATTCGGTATTCAAAACAATATTCAGTATCCCATAACTCAGTTCAGTATCAATCACAATTTTAATACCCAATCACAAATTTTATCAGTTCATTAAACACTTACCTTAAAATACTTACCACAAATACATATTAAATTAAACACATATTAATTATAAAGCTTGAGTTATAGTGATACAAACCATAATTCTCTTCGGATTTAATCCCCGATGATCTTTTCTTTTCTTTTTTGGGCCGATGCTTCAGGCTTGATATTAGCTACGAACAAAAAAAATAATTTCACAATCATTAAAACAACACAATTTAATTGCTGAAATTTTTATCTAACTTTTACTTTAATTCCAATTTAATTCAAACTAAACTTACTTACTTTCTTAATTTAATTCACTCTCCATTTCTATTCAAATTTTGTCCAAACTCAAACTTAACTATTAAATTTCCAGCATATTTTCCTAATTTCAAAATTTCTTCAATTTAGTCCCTACATCATAAAACTTATAGCTTCTTTTACAATTTAATCCCTTATTCAACTCTAACTTAAAATTCATTCAATATAATCCCTAATTTCATAATTTGTCCAACATAAACCCTACTTGAAAACCTATGAACTCTTGAAATATCAACTTAATTTCAATAAAACATTGCTTTAAAGCTTCTAAAACATCAAAATTAACTAAAAAGGACTTAATTGACTTACCAATCAAAGCTTCAAACTTCAAATCTCTAATTTTTCCTTTTTCTTTTCTTTCCTTTTTTTCTTTCTCTTTTTCTCCCCTGTTTTCGAATGCTTTCTGTTTCTATTTTGTTTGTTTCTTTTTCTTTTATCTTTTTTACACAAAAATCTAATAATTTAATTATTTAATTATCAATAATATAATTTAATCTAATTATCTATTACTTTAATATTAAGTAAATAAATTATTTTATAACAAGTCCACATGTATCTATTTATTACAAATGTACCAATGTTTTTATTACAATTGTCATTATTCAATTTGTTTATTGTACAAAAATATCATAATTTAATTATTAATTAACAAATATCTTTATACTTAAATTATAAGTAATTTAAGTATTTAAATTACAAATGTACCAATATTTTTATTACCATACAATTCTCTACTATTTAATTTATTTAATAATAATACTAATAATAATATAAAACCATAACAATTAATAATTATAATAATCAATTATATAATATAATATATATATAATCTAAATAAAATATTAGATTTTTAATACATTTACGCAGCCTGAACCATTCCTTAATGGCATATTTGTCATTTTCGCCCTTTTTACTTTCTATTGCTTTAGATTTAAACTTTTACCTCTTATTCAATTTAATCTTTTTTGCTAATTACTCTAAATTAAGCTAAATTCACCTAATTAAAACCTAATTAGGCACACCACTAAACTCATAAATATTTCTAATAATTATTTTTAAACCCAGTTCACTACGTCGAAGGCCCGATAATATACTTTTCCGGTGCCCATGGATTTTGGGTCGTTACAATTATGGAATAGTCCCTGTACTCTGGAATCTCCTGCAAATCAACCTGGTAAGTTCGTATGTTTATCTATATCCACAAAATGCTTACGTTCTTGTTAGTATGCTCTTAATGAGTGATGTATCATATATTGAAAGCACGCTATATCAAACCAAATCTTATTGTTATACTGAATGAAGCTCAATCGAGCAAATCGTACTGTTATCCTGAATGAAGCTCAACTGAGCAAATCTTATTGTTATACTGAATGATGTTCAATTAAGCAAATCCTATTGTTATATTGAGTGAAACTTAAATGAGGAGAAATCTATGGATATACTGAAGAAAACTTAAGTTGAGCAATGTCCACCGAGTATATTGAATCATAGTATTAGTTATTAATTACTGTTATAAGCTGCGTACAATTAATTCCCTATGTTTGAATCAGGAGGTTTATTAACTTCTGAACGAACTTACTAAGCTTCATTAAAGCTTATCCATATTTTGTTTATTTTGTATATTACATTTTGAAAGCTCGAAGATCGGGTCAACACTAGAAACCACACTATCTGGGAATCTTGGTAGACTTAATTTCTCGGTTTTGGTATATGGCATGTACTAGGACCCTATGTATTTTTATGTCAAATACCTAGCTTTTGAGTAATATGTTGTGATATGTTGTGCACTTGAACAACTTGCGATCATCTTCTTGTTACTTATATATATTTAAAAGGTCATGCTATGAAATGATATGCTATGAGTGAAGCTTAAGCTTGTAATGAAATGGATGTTTATTTATAGAGATAAAATGTATTTTTCGTTATAAAGTTGGGATTGAATTATGGTAAAACACATTAAAGTGTCAAGGTTGATAAATGTATGATACATAGAATGAATATATGATCATGTTTGAGTGTATCCGAATTCGAATTTCACCTTCCAAATGTGTATTTGAAAGTGTGTAGGAACCTATTCAATAAGGGAGTGAATTTGAGTAAGAAATGGATCATTTTGGGTTTACACGGGCGTACATAGAATATCTTTTATTTTTATTTTTATTTTCTTTTGATTCAAAAGTTTCTCTCTTCCAAAGAAAAAAATTAACGCCGGTTCTTCTTCCTTTTTCTCTATATTTCGTTTTTTTCCTATTCTATTAAACTGCTGTTGAATCCTTGCATTTTGAGAATTCCGTTGTTCTCTGTTCGATTGGAAGTGAAGTTTTGGATATTCTGTAACTTCTGTTTTCTACCGCTGGTTAGGGTTATATCTATTGATTTAGAGAAGAGGTGATCAGTTAGGAGATTGATCTTTTCCAATTCGTGGTGTAGGTGAAGGTGGTGAGCGGTGAAGGTTTACTCTGGTAGTCTAAATCGAGCTAGGGTCTGTTCGTGTTATCGGTAAGTCTCGAGTGTTATTCCGGGTTTTCTACCGATTCATAAATTAACTGCTAATTGAACATTTTGATGCTTTTCTTAGGTTTCGAGGCTCGAGGTTGTTTTTGCATTGAAACGGTACTAGGTATGTACTCCTTACGCTAAAAATCGAGATTCAGTAAAAGCCGAAAATGCAAACTGCAGACGCCACACAGGCGTGTGGTCGCCTGTGTAGTTGGTCATGTGGTCGACGAAGGCATGGCTGTACGCAACACACGGTTGTATATAGGTGTAGGTGTGGCCGTATGGACCACACGACCTAAGCCAAATTGGGCATGTAGGCAACACGGGCGTGTGGGCCCACACGAGTATATGGGCCCATAATTCTAAAATTTTTCTTAGGGTTGCACAGGTCGTTACGACCAACTGCGGGCCTATTGTACGGCCGTTAAAGGCTAACCAAGCCCTAGATTATGTGATTTGATATTCTGATAATATACTCTAAGTAGGACACCTTTATCCATGTCTGACTGTCCTGATATATGTATATCTAATATTTGTACACAAGCATGATAAGCATGTTATATTTGTATCTGAATCTGTATTCTGTATCTATTTTTGGGGTGGGATTGAATATGCAGAGGAAGTGTTCTGAAAGGCGACCCTAGCCTATATTCTGGCAACGTGGCTGCACATTATCTGATATGTGTCTTAACGGCACAATATGGTGTGTAAGGATGGGTGAGTGTTTTTAACCCCACATGGTGTGATGGGATGGTCGGGGATGGTGTGTAGAGGATGGGGTTAAGATTATGTATAATTATTCTATTTTCTGTAACTGTATCTGTAAAGGACTTAAGTCTGAATCTAAATCTGAATATGACTGTGTTTATAATATCTGTATGATTTGTATGCCTAATTCTGTTGGGTTACACACTGTGTTTACAAAAACTCACATATGTTGTCTGTTCTGTACAGGTAATCTACAGACTTAGGCGGATCGGTGGGACGGAGCCTCTTGGTGACCACGAGTATATAGTTATGATTTTATTTTGGTTTTAAAGATTATTTCTGAAGTTTTGTAATAATTGGACTCACCGGACTTTTTAGTTTAACTTTGGAATTTGGATTTTTAATTTAAATTTTTAGTTGCAATAGATACTTAAAATCGTGGTTGTAACACCCCAAACCCGGCCCAAACATTATGGCCAAGTCTGGTGTGTCACATTGAAGTGTTTTTCGAAAATCATGTTTTCATTGAAAACCCTTCTTGATGTTTAGAAACTTTTACCGTTTAAACTTGTAAACCTTTGTAGTGGCAGAAACATGTTAGTTTAAACTTTTACTCGGTCGCAACTATTCTTAAACCTTACTTTAGTGCGACCTGGCTTCTAGAATAAAAACAAGCCTTTGCGTGCGTCAACCTTCGAACCTAGGCACTATACCACACTCCCAGCGCCTCTGCCACTGGACCGAGCTTCCCTTTGTTTTACCTTTTAACCCCAACTATATATAAGGCTTCCCTGCGTCGTTCCCTGATATAAAGAAAAATAAAACACTTTTGCACATGCTGGGAGTCGAACCCCAGCTCTCCTTCCCACTACCTAGCATGCTAACCACTATGCCAGGTACGCTTCTTCATGCCCAATCTTGCCCAATTTATTTTATAAGCCTTATGCCCAGATTCCTTCTATGAGGCAAAAATTAAAACAATTTTTTTCCTAGAGTTTAAACCCCAAAACAACAATACTTTTATAAATATATATGTATTTTTTCTTTCCTATCTAATAATAATAATTGTAATAATAATAATTTTATAAATATATCTAATAATAAAAATTTCAAATATCACTAATACAATAAATAATAATAATTTTCATAAAAAAATTTTAAACATACATACAGTAATATTTTTCTAATAATTTTATCTCATAATAGTAAAAAATTTCATAAAATTTTAAAATATCTGTAATAATAAATACAGTAAAAAATTTTCTAGTAGTAATTTAATTCAAAATTTTTTTCCTTAAACGATAATATCTAAAACTTCTTAATTATTCAGGTTTTCTTCTATCCGAATCCCAGACTCAAAACTTAACTCTCTTAGGCCCCAAAAATCGGGGCGTTACAATTCTACTCCCCTTAAAGAAATTTCGTCCTCGAAATTTCAAACTACCAACTAACCGTATAACTCCAGTCAACCCACTATGCTTCTGCTGCGCACTCTAAAAAAAATAATTCTTAGTACGACCCCGAACATCTAATTACCAAAGTAAAGAAACATCTATCAAGCACGCATTCAATTTGTAACACACACTTAAATAGGATAAACTTGGCAATCCCGAGCTCGATGCTCTTTGGACCCACATCTAAAGCATGCTCCTGTCTTCCTAAGGCATTCACCCGTATGACGCTCGTTGTAATTCTTGCAGGCTAGAAAGTTTGGTCGTTTCTTAACATGTTTCACAGAACGAAACTCGGTCTTCTGAGAACTAGAATCCTTCCTCTTCTTACACTCCAAGCACCCCGCTTAAAGCGTTTCCCTAATTTCCTTAACCTTGGTCTCCAATACTTCTTCTACCGCTTTCCTTACTAACTCGGCTAGTGCCTCATCCTAATCTCCGAGTTACCGCTACCCAAAGTTGGCAGACTTTGTTTATCCTCAGTATCCATATCAACACTCTACATTATCAGCATGCATAACAATAACTACCAAGATCTCGATTCAAAAATAATACTTATTTATCTTGTTATGCAGAGATAGTATTTTAAAGTTTCTATTTTCATAGCCTAGCTATAGTCTCATATATTCTAGGGTTTTTAGTATTATCCTAGCTATAATGTCATGATATGGTCTCAGTTCTATCTACAGTAATATCTTAATACAGTGTAGTATGAGTGACAGGAATACTCACAGATTTTGTGCCGAGGATTCAGTGTGCCACCTTATCAGATTTCAGACAAACGCAAAAGATTTAGGCCTTTAAAATCCTTTTCTCAAACATTTGATTTAAAGAAACCAAGTTTGAAAATTTATTTCCTTTAACCAGAAATTTTGTTTTCAAAAGTCAGATTTTTCCAAAAGTACCCTCTTTGGGCTTAAAGTTTTGAAAACCTTTTTGGACCCGATCCACAGTCGAGTTGTTGTAACCTGGCTCTGATACCACTAAATGTAACACCCCAAACCCGTCCCAGACATTATGGCCAGGTCTAGTGTGTCACATTGAAGTGTTTTTTGAAAACCATGTTTTCATTGAAAACCCTTCTTGATGTTTAGAAACTTTTACCGTTTAAACTTGTAAACCTTTGTAGTGGCAGAAACATGTTAGTTTAAAAACAGTTAAGTATCGAAAAATCAAACCTTCTTTGTTATGGCTTAAAAATAATGGATACTACTCTCCAGGTAGGATTCAAGAAAAGAGGAGGTGAGTCAATTAGACTGCTTAAGTACCTAGCTCTTCCATGATCCAATCCTAGACATGCACACATCCATTGCCACACTTTAATCTTATTACTTGTCCACGAACAACAAATTAAGTTTAAGTCTATTTAAAATATTTATTTCCTTTGAAAACATTTACGTTGCGGAAGCTTTGCTCGGTTATCGTGATATTTTTAAAATAAGTAACTTTTATAAAACGCGCCCTAGGGTTATCCAATTTTAAGGAATCAATTTAAGTGATGTGAATCTCAAGTTGAACACGATTTAAGTAATTTAAAAACCCAAAATAAAAATAATAGAGCGGCCTTATTACAACTTTAACCAAAATAGAAATAATCAAAAATAAATGCGAAATTTAAAAGGAAGCTAATTGAAACTTATTTAAAAACCAGAAATTTAATCTTCGTGGCCACTCTGAATCCCGCCCAGCTCCAAGTCTACCAACTAGGGCTCATCTGCAAGGATGGAAGAGAAAGGGGGTGAGTTTAGAAAACTCAGTGTGTAAAGTATCCCAACCAGAGCCCAAATCAGTTCAAGCTTTACTGGGCCTAAGCCCTATTCAGAAATCAGTGTTAACTGGGCCTTAGCCCATATCAATATTAATCTGGGCCATAGCCCCTTACAGTATCAGAGTATATTGGGCCTAGCCCATATCAGTATTAATCTGGGCCGTAGCCCTATTACAAGTCAAGATATATTGGGTCTTGCTCATATTAACACAGTTGGGCCCATTTCAATACAGTCTCATATGATTAATGCATGATAAACCCATCCAACCCTGCACTTGCCTCCGTCCATCTCTACACTTTCTGTAGGGTATAAATCACCTACGCCATCCCTACACTTACAGTGTTAGCACCGGTTGCGGCACTAACTATAATCCGCAGCAAAGCTGCTTATATTAGAATATGTGGCACAGCCACCAGAACGGGTTCTTCCTCCATAACATAACCCAGATCCCATGCAACAGATATACATGTCATGGCATACAACAAACATAATCAGAATATCATGCATTTCAGTCAAAATTAACTCTAGGGGTATAACGGTCATTTTGCACCTAGGGGTAAAACGGTAATTTTCATCTTAGGGGTAGTTTAATAAAATTTACTATTCTAGAGTTTATACATATTCTAACCATTAACATATTAACAGAAGCACCTACCAAGCGTTTTTACCGAATTGGGCCCGTTGGCCTACTAACCCGTTTTCTGCCCCTTAAGCCCAAATATATCGAAGTGCACGAAATTGTGCACTCTACAATCATACTGCTTGCGATTACAAAAATTAACAACCAAACCACCTCACGAGCGCTCGCACGCTCGCAAGTTCACAAATGCCGGCTTTTCGACTTTTCAGCTTTTCGGCTTTTGCCGATCTAGTCTATGAGTGGGTGTCATTTACACACCTGATTTGTAACGATACATTGGCGAGATCCACACACGAGTTGCCTACAATCGAGTTAGTAATACGTTAGTCTAAATATCAAAAACAAGCTACGTACTAGACCCCTTACCATATTCGGCCAACAATGCCTTAAACCCCAAAGTTCTTACCTTTCTGCCAAAATATGGGCTAGATCTAGATGTCTAACCGAGTTAACCTTCAAGCCCAATCGCTGTACGCCCCCTTGTCCACACTAACGCTTACACAATCAAACAGAAAGAGGCATAAAACTCTTAGTCCAAAACGCTAGTCACCCATAAGGGTTTCTGCTTTTCTTAACTCCCGAAATAAAGAAATAGTTTTGAAAACTTACCACCGGTTCCTGTAGCCAACGATTCCACTTTAGTTCTTATTCGATTCTGATGTAGATCTAACTTTCAAACCCTAGCAGAAGTCAGTCCTTTTCTGGTCTAAAGATTCGGCTATGCCCCTAAACTATGGGGTTTTTGGCTTTTTGAAACAGTGAAGAAAATGAGATATGAGAGTTTTGTAGTGGCTTTGTCGACAAAACTTTAGGGTTTAAAAGAAGAAAGAATCGGCCACAAGATGGAGAAGAATCAGAGGGTTTGGCTAGAAGAAATCGGCACAGAAGAAATATAGGCTTTTGAGATTTCGGTTTTTGTGCATAAGGCTTAGGAGCAAATGATAAGAAAGTGGAGATGAGTAAAATAGTAGAAAGATTCGGCTATAGAGGAAAAGAAGAAGAAGAAAGGAAGTAGATAAAGAGAGGAGAAAAGAAAAGAAAAGAAAATAGAAGAAGAAAAAAACTGAATCCTAAAAGTCAAAATATACAGCACTTATTAGCTATGGCCGAGTGAGTGTATTTCGGCATAGGAATTCTTCTTAAATTCCAATTCCCCGAATTGCTCCTTGATTTTTGGCCACATTCAATGTGTGAATTCCATTCAAACTCTTGACCGATCAGCCCACCGTTGGCATCGCCTCAGCATGCTGCCTTCAAGGACTCGAACCTGCGCCCTCTCCGCATGCTCAGCACGTTGCTACCACTGCGCCACGCATAACTCGGTCGCAACTATTTTTGAACCTTACTTTAGTGCGCCCTGGCTTCTAAAATAAAAACAAGCCTTTGCATGCGCCAACCCTCGAACCTAAACACTATATCACACTCCCAGTGCCTCTGCCACTGGACCGAGCTTCCCTTTGTGTTACCTTTTAACCCCAACTATATATAAGGCTTCCCTGCGTCATTCCCTGATATAAAGAAAAATAAAACACTTTTACACATGCTGGAAGTCGAACCTCAGCTCTCCTTCCCACTACCTAGCATACTAACCACTGGGCCAAGTACGCTTCTTCATGCCCAATCTTGCCCAATTTATTTTATAAGCCTTATGCTCAGATTCCCTCTGTGAGGCAAAAATTAAAACAATTTTTTCCTAGAGTTTAAACCCCAAAACAACAATACTTATATAAATATATATGTATTTTTTTTCTTTCCTATCTAATAATAATAATTATAATAATAATAATTTTATAAATATATCTAATAATAAAAATTTCAAATATCACTAATACAGTAAATAATAATAATTTTCATAAAAAAATTTTAAACATACACACAGTAATATTTTTCTAATAATTTTATCTCATAATACTAATTAAAATTTCATAAAAATTTAAATTATCCGTAATAATAAATACAGTAAAAAATTTTCTAGTAGTAATTTAATTCAATTTTTTTCCTTAAACGATAATATTTAAAACTTCTTAATTATTCAGGTTCTTCTATCCGAATCCAAGACTCAAAACCCAACTCTTCTAGGCCCCAAAAATCGGGGCGTTACAGTTGTTTTTACAAAATCAAGAGTTTTCCAAAATTACGAATAGGTTTTTCAAAAATAATGATTTCTATTACTTCAGCTGTAAATCACATTTTGGCAAATTATTTAATTAAATAACGTTTGTGACAATTGATATAAGCTAATATGAAATATAAAGCTTAAATGATTTATCGTATCGTTTTGTTTTCAAAACCCTTCTTTGTGACGTTTCCAGATTCAGTCATAACATCTAGGCCAGGTTTGTGGTGTTACATGGTTTGTCCCTTAAGTCAAAAGGTTTTAGAAAATAAGATATCGAGACTTTGTTTCTGTAAACCGAGCTCGTAAATTTTTTTATTAAATATTTACGGAGCGAATTATAAAGGTATATTGAAATTTAATCCAAAAATTTTGATGTTTAGACAGTTAATTACGAAAAAGGACTAAAACATAAAAACTGTAAAAGTTAATCGCTATAGATTTATTTGTATTAAATGGTTATTAAAGTATGAAATGAAGGTTTTATAATGCAATTATACTTTAAGTATTACTAATGGTCAGTTAGTGGTTGGAAATATGCAATTTTTTTATGATTTAAAATAGGCTTATTTTATAATAATTAAATGTTAAATAATAAACAACAGATGAAGAAAAGAAGACATTGTCATCTTAATCAACTTTCTTCCCAAAATTGATTCCTCCATTAGCATGGAACCAAAGCTTCGACCAAAGTTATTCTTCCTTTCATGATCAAGAAATGGATCAATCGGTTGATAATCGTAGGAAAGAAAAAGTCGTTGAGTAGTCATCGTGGAATTGTCAGTAACAATCGTGTTTTGGTAAGTTCATATCAAGTTTGTTATATTTATAATAATTTGAATTCAATTATATATTTATTTATGTATACATACATTATAGTTAACATGATTAATTGAGGTAAGACATGAGATTGGAAATGAAGAATTTATTTGTAAAACATGGTAAATGAGTATGTTTGGATTAAATGGTGTATCATATGAAATGTATATGAGCATGTTGATCATGATATAATATTATAAAGATAAAAAGGTTATAGAATACAACATAAAGCCCCGGTAAACTTAGTGAATATTTAATATACAAATGACATGTCATTAGAGCATAACAGGCACTCTGTGCCGATGTTACATTTAGCAGGCACTAGTTACTGGTGATTTCAGTAGTAGGTCCTTTGTACTAGTGTTGCAGTAGCAGACACTCTATGTCGGTGTTATATTTAGTAGATACTATGTATCGGTGATGGATACCATACCGATGGCTTGAGATCCTGCATGTGTTGTGGATTCTCTGAAGCTTGTGTAACCAGAATCGTGTATCAATTAACGTTCATTTGTTAGCTTGTGTGAGCATTACCTCCCGTATATCCGAAGTCAATTTATTATTGTTCAAGCAAAATAAATAATTATTGAAATGAAAATGAAACAAGATGACATGAAGACTTATGTTATGTTGATTATAACTTGATAAATGAATCTTGGCATGTTATGTTTTGATGATTTGATTTATCCAGGCCTAACCATTTGACATGGTAAGAATTATGAAACAAGGCAGAGGAACATTAATTCTACTTTATGTATGAATTGTAAATTTAGAATGATAGGTATGTGATGTTTTATTTTACGAACTTACTAAGCTTTACGCAAGCTTACCTTGTTTTGGTTTTTTCTTCTTTATAGATCGTTGAATTCAAGCTATCGATTAGATTGCTTTTGAAGATCACACTATCTGTTAGCTCTTTCGGTAGTTATATGTTTATTTTGACTCGGTTATAAGTGACATGTAGATAGGATTTTGATATAAATATATGTTATAAGCATTTGATTATATTTTGAGTCTTTTGGTATATGAACCAATGTATAAGTGGTAAGTTTTAATGGTTGTGTTGATGGTTGTGATGGTGAAAATTTATTTGGTTTGTTCATGAATATCTTGGCAAAGAAATATGCATAAATTTTGGTCATTTAGTGAATTTAGTTTCATGAATGTGAACATGATAAAATGATGATAAATTTTATGGTTGAATAAGTATAGAATGTTAGATTTTTTATGCTTATCTTGATCATATGCGGTGAATTGGTCATTTTATTTTGGTAATTTATGAAGTTTGGTAGAGTTAAGCATGAATTTGAAAGTTTGGTATTAATGGATGATTTTAGCACTTGTTACTTGTCGTTTAGAATGTGAATATATAAGCATGACAAGTTAATTAGGTTTTAGTTTGTATGGTTAAAGTTTATGTTTGAATTATGGTGTCAATAAAGGCATATTGGTTAGACCCTTAGGTTGTAATGACTTATGCTTATTTTATATGTTGAATGTTTATCTATATGCTTATTTGAACTAGGTTTTATTGTTCAATAAATTATTTCACATATTATTTAATATTTCAATAAATTATTTAATATTTTAATAATAAATTTTAAAAATAATAATTTTAAATAATATTCTTCACATATTATTGAAATATTCAATGTTAATATGTTAATAATAAATATTTATTACAATTATAAATATATTAATAATAAATGTTTTGTAGTATAAATGTTAAAATAAGTCATAAATCTATGTTCCTTTCACAAATTTACAATTTAGTCTCTGTACTTTTATTTTCAAGTATTTAATCCCTCTACTTTTCAGATTTAAAAATCAAGTCCAATTGTTGACATTGTTAAATTTTTTTTGTGAATTTTGTCGATGTCACATTTTTAAATAAAAAATACTCACCTGGTAGTCATGTAACTAAAAAATGACGTTGTAATGAGCCTAAATTTAACAAAATATTTTTAATATATACAAAGACAATGTAAAATACAAATTTATAGATATAAAATAAAGTCAATTAAACAATGAAAAAATAAGAAAATCTCAAATGTATGTTTGTTTCATTGAAAACAACTTTTATGAAATATTTTTAAGAAACCTGCCAAACAATAGAAAATATTTTACATATATTCATTCAAACACTAGAAAATATTAACTTTTCTAGAAAAAAAGTTATTTTCCAAAAATCATTTTTATAAAGTCACTTTCACTGAAACAAACAAACCCTAAGTTCATTTGAATTTACGTGCTTAAGGCCTGTTTGTAGGACAAATGTTACAATAGGGACATCAAGTAGAGGGACCAAGCCAGGCGCAATTGAATTTGAGGGTTAGGCATGGATGTCGTATATGCATAAAGAGAGTCTCCCTTAGAGCCTATGCCTCAGGAATTAAGTCAACTGTAACGACCTTAAGTTTAAATTTTAGAGTTGTAAATACTGCTAAGTTTGTAAGGTCGTAACTTTAAAAAGTTATATTTCTTAATATAGTTTGATGTGTAATTTAAGAGTTTAGGTATGTAATTAGAATAGAATCAGAATACGTCCACGACTTATTTGGGTCCTTGTATCATCCAATACCCAAACTTGGCACACGGGTCAAGTCAAGGGTGTTGCACTTTTGGCCCCTAAACTTAACAACTAGGTTCATATGGGTACATATACTTTTTTTTTTCCATTTTGAACTTGACAACTAGGTCAATTTTGATCCTTGAACTTGAAAGTTCCAAAGTTTAATGATGTGACACTCTGAGATTGTGCCACATCATCACTTGAAAAGTAAAAAAAATTAGATGGCATGGTACAATCTCAGAGTGCCATATTTAGTGTTCTAATAACTGAATTGATGGTTGAATAGGTTAGACCACCAATTCTCGATTCAACTAGTTCGATCAATTCAATCGTCGAACCAACACTAATTAAAAAAATTAATAATTCATAAAAATCTAAAAATCCAAGTAAATTTGTTTATATATATATATTACTTTTTTAGATTTTTATGAATTTTTAATTATTGTTGGTCCGATAGTCGAATTGGTTGAATTGAGAACCGGTGGTCTAACCTGTTCAACCATAGGTTCGGTTATTAAAACACTGAATATGACACTTTGAGACTGTACCACATCCTCATGTAAAAAATTTTAATTTTTAGTTTTTAATCTCAGAGTGCCACATCATTAAACTTTTAGATTTTTCAAATTCAGAGATCAAAATTAACCTAGTTATCAAGTTCAAAATAGAGCAAAAAAAGTATAGGTACCAAAGTGAATCTAGTTGTAACAATCCGATTTAGAAACTAATCGGAACAGTGGTTTCGAAACCACGATTCCGAGTCAGTAAAATATTTAAATATTATTTTTCATGTTTATTATATGTGAATTTGCATGTGTGAAAATTACGTACGAAAATTTGATTGTTTGTGTGATTAATTTGATAAAAAGACTTAATCGCGTAAGTTGAAAACTTGATAGTTTAAATCATAAAGGTTGATTTGATAGTGGCTTTTTAATATGGAGTATTAATGTTGCAAATGAACCATTAATTTAGTGATGGCCGAATATACCATAAAATATATGTTTATGTTAGTATATTTATAAGGTTAAATAAGTAAAATATGATAAAAGTTAACTTATAATATATTAAAACATAAAAAATAATAAAGCCAAGCATTCATACTTTGTAATTGCCAAAAATAAAAGAAGTAAGAAAAGGAAAAAGAACCAAGGTATTCAGCCATTGTTGATCCAATTTTAAGGTATGTTTTGTTTCGGTTTTTGATAATTTTTATGTTTTTGAGATCGTTGCTTTGAGTACTACTCGACTCATGCTTGAATTTTTTTATTTTGGTGAATATTTTGAGATATGCCATTGATGAATATTTGTGTTTTGTGATGTTGTTGATAAATTATGAAAGATATGTTTTGGGTTAATATGTTTTGTGTTGAGGTTTTTGATGATTTTGAGTTAATAAGACTAAAATGAAAAATAATAAATTGAAGGACTAAAATGAAAAATAAATGAAATAAATGGATTATTATGGACATAAGGAAGATTCGGCCCTACTATGATGTAATGAGATTTTAAGTATTTTGTGTTTTATACAATTAGGACTAATTTGTAAAAAGTATGAAATATCAGGGGTAAAATTGTAATTTACCCATTTTTGTGTTGTTGGATCAAATTGAATGAAATTGTGTGATCAAATTGAATGAAATTGTGTTTAAGTGAGATTAATTTGAAATTATATAGATCAAGAACAATGGAAACCAGACTTGGATCGGGGAAAATAAAAAATAGTCGAATAGCTGAGTTGTAACGTCCGTCGATATCTGAGGTAAGTCTTTAAGCAATTAAACATGATTTATTTTGAACATAAAATGATTTACTATGATGAATCAAATTGCATAATGTATTAGTTGTTAGCTGAATGAAATATGTAAATAAATTAATGTGATTAAGTTGTATATGAATGATATCAAAACCTCTGAAAATGTGTATTTGTTACATAGAATATTATACGACTTGATATATGTGAAATGTTGTGGAACGATTTTTTTATTTATGATATTTGGGCTTTGAGCCTAGCAAGCCTTGAGCTGGTGACTTTGATCGGGCTTTGTGCCTAACAGGCTTAGTGCTGGTGAATAAATATCACACTTTGAGTCTAGCAGGCCTTGTGCCGGTGTGAGATTCAGGCTTATGCCTAGCAGGTTTTATACTGTTGATTTGTTTTCAAGTCTATGATGATGAGAATTCAGATTTATTGTGGATATTGAGCAAGTGAAATTGAGCTAAATTGCATTGTACATGTTCGGCCAAAAAGGTAAGTACATGTAAGCTTATATTGAATTTGAATATCCGATTATATGTGAAGTTATCTTATATGTGCATATTTGGCCAAAGTAATGTTATATTAAATTTGAACTATAAGTTATATGTGATGTGTCGAAACCATTTTTAAATCGAGCTTTGGAAAATGGGAATCGACTTTAAGAAAAATAAAAATGGGAGTCGCCACCAATCTTTTTAGGTGTGATTGGATCACCTTATAAAATGTTTTGTTTTAAAACATTAATTTTGGTCTACGAAAGTCGAGAAAACGGATTCGGGAGTCGGTTACGTATGAAGAAGGGTTAGCACCCTCGTAACGCCCAAAAATTGGTACCTAATTGATTATCAAGTGTCTTTAATGTCGGAAATTTGAAAGTTTTAAGATAGAAACCTCTTTTAATTAGAATGTCTCAATTTTGAAAAGTAAGGCTCACTTATTTCAAACGAGTCAAAACATCACATCCAGTAAGTTAGGACGCAACATTTTAAAACTTTCGAAACTAAGCTCGTCTTTCGAAAATTTCTATCTTGAAACAACAAAACGCCATATCCAGTAAGTTAGGACACTATGTTTTGAAATCTCGAAATAATTGTTTAAGTTTTGAAAACTCAAAATCACTTAGAAGGGTGCTTGACTATTCGAATTCAACGAGAAAAGTCGCAACCCAGTAAGTTAGGGCACTACCTTTCTCGAAGTTTCCAAATATCAAGCATTACCTTTTATTTTTTTATTTTTTAAAAAAACCTTGGAATATTATTTTAAATGACGTTTTAGGATGACATATTAATGCATCATGAAGCATAGATATACAAAATATTCTAACATTTCCATACAAACATAAATAATATCATTAAGACAAAACTAAATAACATGAACATACGTTTAATGAAAAAATCATACTAGGGTAAATATAAGATAATAAACAAATAAAAACATGAGTAAACTAAAAGAAAAAACATAATACATGCAAAAATTATACAACAATATATATCATAAAATAGCACATAAAAGAAATAATTAAACATAGCATATAAAAAAATGAAACTATGCACAAATAAGATAAATGACCTACACTAAAAAAATGAATAAATAGAACATTTACAAATTATAAAAATATAATGCAATAGTTCAAAATACATGAAATGATAATATAATATATATACATGCATAGAAAATATATATTTGAAAATAAACTATATAAAAAAGTTAAATATTATAATATATAAAATACATAATCAAATGTATAAAAGATAGGAATAAATATACATATTTGAAAATGAAGAAATTAAAATAAAAAAAGGGTTGAAAACTAAGATAGATGAAGAATAAAATAAGAACAAACCACAAAGAGTAAGAACGCAAGAGGGAGAGAAATTTGAGTGAATGCTCTCAAGAATTCTTATTGCTTCCCAAAACTCAAGTGATTTACAATGAAGGGAGAGTCCTCTATTTATAGTTGAGCCTCTCCAAATCCAACGGTACAGATCAATTACATCAACGGTTAAGATTAAATGATATCTACAAATTAAATCTCCAAGATTACAAGATCATATCTTCAAGATTTCATATCATATCTAAGATTGCATATCCTTAAAGATTATATTTCTATATGAGTCAAGCTCATAGATGGACCTTCAATCTTTTCAAGTAATGGGCCATTTCGATTGGGCCAAATTATATGTTTGTAATTTTGTACTGGACTTGGACTTTATTTTTTTTTTGAAATTATTTCTGGGCCCGGGCAAAATTGAGTGTCTACATGATGTTTTATTTACCTCTTAAATTCAGTCACATGTGAATATATAATGAATCTTGTGAATTTGGCCATACATGTAAATGAATATGTGATGAAATATTTGATCTTGTCTAATCGTCTTATAGTAAATATTTATGTGGTGTTATATACTTGATTGTGAATATTCGGCCAAGGTATTTCATTAAGATGAAGTATAAAATTAAGAATATAATTTGGTTAGTTTGAATGTTTTAATTATTTATTGAATTGTTTAATTTGCTTAAGACTTACTAAGCTAAGTTAGCTTACCCTGTGTGTTTTGTTACTCTGTTATATAGATTTTGGCTGTAAATTACGAGCTCGGGGATCGTTATCGAAGTCATCCACACTATCGTCAACCTTTGGTATTTCTAAAAGTCTGTTTTAAAACTTTTGGCATGTATAGGCTAATTCGTATTTTGTTCGACTTTGAATATGTATAACTTTAGCGATACGAAAATGGCCTAATTTCCATGATAGATTTGTTCATACTTGGATATGGTTTGAACTTACTTTTAGTTGATATGATATATATTATATGTGAATGAAGTATGTGATATATGTGGTATGTTTAAAAAAGGTTTATTGACGTTAGATTTGAAAGTGGATTGATGTAATGATCATATATATATATTTTATGAAATAATTATTTGTTTCGGTTAGGTTTTTGGTTGAATAAAAATATATTGGAATGATGAGTTTAGAATATGTAACTTTTATGAGGTTTATTCATGTTTTCATGTGTGAATGTATATTTGTTTGCAATATAATAAAGTTGAAAAGAATATAATAATAAGGACTTGCTTATTCGGTTAATGAAATGTAAATTTACCAAATGAATAGTATTTTGTATAATAATATGTTTGGTAATGGTTTATTTAGTTTTGTTTATAATGTTAAGCATGTTTTGTGTAAATTTGGAAATGCATGGGATGAAACATACATATGTTCAAATATGCATAGGTTAGTTTAATTCGGTTTGCATGGAAAATATATGAGTTTTATAATTGATTTTGAGGTTAAATAATGGTTAAATATTGGGATTGTTTTGTTTAATAAGACTTATAAACGAAATATTGATAAATGACCATTTGAATAGTGATTTTATGTAATAGTTTACTATGGAAATTATATACATTTTTGCAAAAAAAAAGATAATTATGTGTACGCATATATATTTATGTATATGTTTGTGAGTTAGAATGATGGCTTGGTAAATTATGAAAGTATAGGTGTATGTATATATTTGCTAATGAATAAATGATTCATGATAATGAAATCTGTTTGAAATTGTGAAAGGTCAAATTTTTTTTTTGTACTGTAATGCTTCGTAACCCTAGTCCGGCGACGGATACAGGTTAGGGGTGTTACACTAGTTGTCAAGTTCAGGGGCCAATGTAGACCTACTTTCTAAGTTCAATGGTCAAAAGTTACATTTTCTTATTTTTTTTTCACGGTCATTAACAAATCGACTTAAATAAATAACGATTTTTAAGTTTAGGGGTCGAAGTGCATAAAAAAACAGTTCAGGGGCTAATATGGACCTACTTGCCAAGTTCAGAGGTGAAAAATTACATTATCCCAAAATTATGTTATTTATAAGAAGTGTTATAAAATTTATTGGAAAATTTATAAAACCTTATTTATAAAGGTTATATATAAATTATATATTTTATTTTATTTTTTGCTTAATTTATGTATTATAAAAAGAGATATAACCTAGTATAAGTTTTTCTCCAAATTAGCTTATATAAGCTTTTATAATTAAAGCTATGAATTATTTGGACTATGACCCGAAATATTATAAGGCTGATGCTAATTATGCAAATACAAAAGGTTTTCTTACTCTATATCATTGGGTATGATACCATTTGAGATAATGGTACCAGACACAAGCACCATAGACAACTCGGAAACTCTTTAATTTGAGACATTCAAGGCTCCGGAGTGTGGTTGAGAAGACATTTGTCGTTCTAAAAATAATATTTCTCATATTAACATCACCTTAGTATAGCATAAAAGAATAAGGATGGATCGGACTAGGATGTTGCATATTTCATAAATTCAATAATAGGTGTGTCACATCCCAAAAATCGGGTTAAAAGAAATTGGGTTAGCGAAACCAAAAGTGGTCGTGTCCTGATTTTTGATTTAAGATTGTGAAAATTATGCCAAGTGATTTGTTCTGGTTTGGTGGTTAAGTGTTCTAGTTATATGTGTGAGGTTCTAGGTTTGAATCTTTTCCTTGAGTTTTTGTTATTTTTGTCCTAACCTCTATCCTTGATCAGCGGGCATAAATAATATTTTTGCTCAACTAATAATAAGAATGAGTCTGTTGGTTCAGTGCTAAGACTTCATCTTACCCTTTGGTCTTGTGTTTGAATCCTTCCATATGTAAAGCAGAAAATTATTTATTATGATAAGAAAGCGCTCTTAGTTCAGTTCGGTAGAACGTGGGTCCCCAAAACCCAATGTCCTTGGATTAAATTATTAAATAAATTGAAATTCAAAAATTTAAGAATTAAATGGGTCAGTCAAAAAAAGGTATGTTAATTAATCCAAAAAAGGTATGCTAATTAATCAAAGGTCCAACTGATCACCACATTTATTTTGTAAATATGTTTACGAATAATCCAACCAAAGTAAAAGGAATTAGGCCTAAGGCGATTCCAAATAGAAAAACTTCAATCATTCCAATTTATTTCAAAGGAGAAAAAGAAAGGTAATATCTATCCCTAAATATTAATTTCTATTGCCCATGAATATCAATAACTAATAATTGATAATTAACACGGTAAGGAGCTATAGAATATATGTAATAGGACAAAAAAAATTGTTTTTATGAATTGTTCGTTCATTGAATTAATTTTCGAATAAGTCGTATCTTACTCAGACTAATAAATAAAGCTGAGGTTATAGTTAAAGCCGCTAGTAAAAAATCGAAATAACTAATTATAGTAAGCATGAAGGAGCTAAATGAAATATGTTCTTATTTTTATATATGTTTAAAAAGCACTTACCTAAGTTTCAATTTTTAAATGAGAAGGGAATAAGCAAAAATACCAATTGAAATAATAAGTTCAATTGAATTTTTTTTGCTTCATCAATCATTATAAATGGTATTCACAAAAATAGAGTGACAGGACAAGAGTAGAAAAGAAAAAGAAATCAATTCATCATCTTTGTAGTTATGTCAAGAAAAAATCTTTGGATCTAATACAAGAATACAAGAAAGACATTGATTAGTAGATTTTTTTTTTATTCCTTGCTCTCTTTTTTTTAAATTATCTATATCTAATACTGTGGACTACTCTTACTTGTTACTAGACGACTAAGCAATTCCTTAAAATAAAAAAATAAAAAAAGAGGGCTTCTAACAAAAATCAAAACCTCTTGTGCACTTTAGGAAAAATCTAATGTGGATAACTAATAGGCGTTAATGGGTAGTTCTTTTTTTTTTAAAATATGAGGGATTTTCTCCTAATTCTTCTCCTCCTAACCATCCTTCTCCCACTCATCCTGTAACACCCCAAACTTGGCTTAGACATTATAGCCAGACCTGAAGATGTTACGGTAAATCATTTGAAAATCCAGTGTTCGTTTGTCTTGAAAAGTCATTTTTAGCCCTTGTTGCGTAAAAATTTTGTTTATTTGAAAACATAACTTTGTTATCAAATTTGTGAAACTGTTGTTTGTTTTCACTTTCGAAATCGTAGCAGTTTGCAACAAAAATCTTTAACACGTTAAATTCTGGGAAAAACGATTTGTTGTTTGAAAATCTGACATTTTGCAGGTAAAACATATGTTATCGATAAAAAATATTTAAACAATTCATAGCGGAAGTCAAAAACAAAATCCAAAACCCAAACAATCTACAAATAACAAATCACCTTAAAATCAAGAAAAACATAATAATTTACTAATTAGGCTTTAACCGAGCTCCGTTGCGTCGACTAATCCTAAGTCTGAGGGTTACCTGAAAGTGACAGACAATAGAAAGTGAGTTTTCAAAACCTAATGTGCAGCACGTCATATAGAAATCAATCAGATGTATTTATGTATGTATATCAGAAATAGAACTTATCAGAACATAACAGATGCATATATAAATAATTCTACCCCTATCTACGACCAACCCAAAACACCATATAGGGTATTGAATGCCCATCTAGCCCTATACATCACCCAATTTTGTTATGAAACTTTTCAGAATATTCGAAACAAAGTTGCCAGTTTATTAGGCTATTTATCGCCGTTTACAAAAATATATGTGGCTGAGCCTCCAAATACAGTAGGTTATTATATTGCCCATACTTCATCCATATAAAAAATCCCCTCCCAGATGCAAATGCAATACTAGCAGATACCAGATATGTTTATGATGTACATGCTTATAATGACGGATACAGAACATATACTACGTATTTCGGACTAAACATGGCATATCACAGATTTTACCTATCTCATAACACTTCATTCTTATGTATTTATATCAAATTTTACACAAAAAATGGTTAGAATTCCTATTTTATAGTTTAATTATTAGCATATTGACCCTACGAAAGGCATACGATCGATTAAAACAATGTTTACAACCCTAGGAAAAATTTAAAAATTTTGGACTCACACACCCGTGTGGCCCACACGATTTGGCACACGGTCTCATACATTCCCGTGTAACCTACACGTCCGTGTAGCGCACACGACCCAAATTGCCTAGACCGTGTGTCTTATACTGTCCAGCACATGGCCATGTGTCACACACGACCTACTACACAACCGTGTGGCATCGACAGTGCAATTTTTTTACTTTCTTCGTTTGTTGTTTTTCAAGTTTCTTGTTACACACCTAACCTAATTTCGACGCGAATCCAAAAATTTAGTATTCCAACACTTAGAAATATCATTCAGCAAATCAAGCCTCAACCGCACAACGAGTAAGTGATTAACAACTTCAATTTTCCTAAAATACTAACTCAATCACAATCGATTAACCCCCAAACAGCCATAATAGTCCTAAATTGACAAAATCATTTACCTTCGAACAAACAGTTCCTCTCCAAATCTTAACTCACCGTTGAATTATTTGCTTCCTGAGTTTTCCCTAAAAATATCAATTAACATGATTAAACAAATAATCACTTATCAACAAAACTAAACTTCCAAGAAAGAAAACTCTCTGAAACGAAAAAAAGGGAAGAAGTTACTTATGCACCAATTCGATTCCACAACTCAAACAACTTTCACTATTGAACCAAAAAGCCCACACGAGGAACAAAAAAAATAGGAGAGAAGTAAAACAAAGAATAGCAAGAAATTAGCGTAGGAAGAAAAAAAGAAAAGGAAACGTGGGGATTAGGATAGAAAAAAGAACTTGAAAATTGAGAAAAATATTTTTGGGAAAAAGAAGATAACATCTTGATTATTTCAAAAAAAAACAAAATAATATGAACCTAATCCTATCAAACCACCACACCACTACTTTTCCCTCATCCAACAACTATCAAAGTTCAAAACTGAATAAATCTCCACAAAAATAGGCAACACATATAGACAAGCAAAAAATTCCAACTTGCACACATTAAGATTCAAACTCAAGACCACAAATACACTCGCAAGCACCTTACCAATAAACCAACAAACTCATTCTTATAATAGATTGAACAAAAATATTACTTAAGCTGAACAATAGAGATAAGCATAGAACCAAAAATAATTGAATTTTTCCAAAAAAAAAAGACTTGAACCCATGGCCTTAAACACATAATTAAATCACTTAACTACTGATACAAATACTTAATAATAACAAAATTAACAAACAAAAATTCATATTTTTTGGGGCATTACAAACACACACACAATCAATACACTCACTCACTCTCTCACACACACACTCTCTCTCATTCTGCTCCAGGTAACTGTTGATTTTCATTTTTTTATAGAGATTGTGAATTGTTAGTTTGCAGTATGGAGTTAAGGGTTTATGTTGATGGTTTGAGTCAGATTTGGTTTTTATGAATATGCTTTTTGGTTTCCAATAGGAGAAGAGGGTGGTGCGTACAACGTTTCACTGGTGACTTAGGCATTGATTTAGGTTGCCACTTTGCAAGGGTAAGTGATTAATGTTTTCGGATTAAGGATTGTTTCGTTTGATTTGTAACTTAGTTTTAAGTGTATGATCGATCATTTTCACTTTCTAGGATGTTGATTTAGTATTGGAATTCTCGTGGTTGAGTTTTCTTCAAAAACTAATTAGGTGTATAACGAAAAACCCAAAAAACAGCGAACGGCGTAAATCCAAAAAATATTTTGTCGATGTCACACAGCCGTGTAGTAGACTATGTGGTTGACCATGTGGGTAACACAGCTGTGTGGTAGGCCGTGTGATAGCCCGTGTGGGTCACATTGGCGTGCCTGAGGCTGTGTGGACCCATTTTCTGAAAATTTTTACCTAGACCCATTTGACTCCAAAATTTGTAATTAGACCTCCCGTGGGGTCCATTTGGCTTAAATAAGACTTGAAATGTGATATCTATGGATACGTGTCTGTATGTGATATAGGTAAGGTATGAGAAAAATACATGTACGTTCTATATTCTGATAACTCTGAAAGTTTTCAGATTTGGGGTTTACGTATGAAAAGCATGCATGATTTTGGACTAAGTTTTCAGGTTTGGTTTTTTTTATTTGTTTTAAGTTTGTTGCATGTTTTCTGTTAAGTTGATGGAAGGCTTGGTTTTTAAATTAAACATGTAACGCCCCAAAAATTGGGCCTAAAAAGAATTGGGCCTTAAGTCTGGGATTCGGATAGAAGAAAACCTGAATAATTAAGAAGTTTTAAATATTATCGTTTAAGAAAAAAATTTGAATTACTACTAGAAAATTTTTACTGTATTTATTATTACGGATATTTTAAATTTTATTAGTATTATGGGATAAAATTATTACTATTAGGAAAAAAAATATATACTGTATATATGTTTGAAAAATTTTTATAAAAATTTTTATTTACTGTATTATTTGAAATTTTTATTATTAGATATATTTATAAAATTATTATTATTGGTAATTAAATAAGTAACGAAGGGCTTATAGTGTGGGGAAAAGTCCATGGTTCGGCCCACAAAATTCTTAAATTTGGCCTCTTAAGGAAATCTGGGTAGTAGGCCTTATTTATAAATTAGGCTGAGTTTTAGTATGAAGGAACGCCTGGCCCAGTGGCTAAGCACGTTAGGAAAGGTATGGAAGGTGCCTGGGTGAAAGGCATGGCGTGCGCAAATAGTTGTTTTTTTTACAACCAAGAATTTCCGCAAGAAGGCCTTATAAATATTTCGAGAGGAAAAGTGACACAAAAGAGGCACGTGGTCAAGTGGCAAGGAGGCGTTAAGAGTGTGCATGTCGTGCGCAAGTAGCATATTTTGTTTTATTTTTAAACAAAATCGGGACTGCAGCAGATAAGAGTTAAGATTAGTTGTGAACAAATTATATCATGAGAAGATCTTCAGTGCAGTGGCAGCAGCGCGTTACAGGGACTAAGAGAGCACGAGTTTGAATCCAGGTGCTGGCGTGATTTTGGTTTGTTTTTAGGCGGACCAAGACTTCAGCAGGTAAGGTTTAAACTTAATTGCGACTGTCATATATCCAAGAGTAAGCTACGATGCAGTGGCCAGCAGCGTGCCTATGTGTGTGGAATGCTCAGGTTCGAGCTGCTGAACGCGCGGATGCCCCTTTTTGCTACATGCGTGTGGGAGAATAGTAGAGTTGGACCAAAACTCTTCCCAGGCAGCAGGCTGAAGCGGTCAAACGGTGGATAAGGCTGCTAGGTGGTTGGATGAATTTCAAATGCCTAATTCATGGAGCAAAGCAAGGGAATTTGAAATTAGAAAGAATTTTTAATAAGCATTAAGTATCGTATTTGGCTTTTATGAATTATTCCCTTTTTGTTCATCTTTCCTATCTTCTTCTACTCTTCTTTTCTTTCTTTTCTTTTATCTCATCTCTTCCTTCTTTAATTTCCTTCAAAGCCGAATCTATACTGTCATCTCCTTTTTTTTCTATTTTCTCTTTTTCATTATACTAAAATCCGAAACATCCATACTTTAGTGATTCGGGAATTAATTTTTAGATCTATTTCCTACTTGCGATTAAGATAGATTCATAGTGGATCTAAGATTTGAAAAGTGTTGGAAGCGCTTCTGACAAGAACGTCTTTGGTGGTAAGCATTCAGACCTTATTTTTTCTTTATTTAGTAATTCGAGGATAAGCTGAAAACCCCTAAATACTTTAGGGAGACTATCGATTTTTGCCAAGATTAAAATTAAGTATTTTTCATTCGTTTTTTTTTATATGTGCGCATCGAAGGCTAGCGATCAAGATCTATTTGGAGGCTAGTAAGATCAACAAGGTTAATCGTGGGGGAGATCTCGTTAGCGAATCATCATAAAACAGGTGTGTAAACGACACCCACTCATAGACTAGATCGGCAAAAGTCGAAAAGTAGAAAAGCCGAAAAGCCGAAAAGTTGGCATTTGTGAACTTGCGAGCGTGCGAGCGCTTGTGAGGTGGTTTGGTTGTTAATTTTGGTAATCGCAAGCAGTATGATTACAGAGTGCGCAATTTCGTGCACTTCTGTATATTTGGGCTTAGTGGGCCGAGAACGAGTTAGTGGGCCAACGGGCCCAATTCGGTAAAAATGCTCGGTAAGTGCTTCTGTTAATGTGTTAATGGGTAGAATATGTATGTAAACTCTAGAATAGTAAATTTTATTAAACTACCCCTAAGTATGAAAATTATCGTTTTAATCCTAGGTGCAAAATGATTGTTATACCCCTAGGGTTAATTTTGACTGAAATGCATGATATTCTGATTATGTTTGTTGTATGCCATGACATGTATATCTGTTGCATGGGGTTGGGTTTTGTTATGGAGGAAGAACCCATTCTGGTGGCTGTGCCACATATTCTGATATAAGCCGCTTTGCTGCAGATTATAGTTAGTGCCGCAACCGGTGCTAACACTGTAAGTGTAGGGATGGCGTGGGTGATTCATTCCCCACAGGAAGTGTAAGGATGGACGGAGGCAAGTGCAGGGTTGGATGAGGTTATCATGCATTAATCATATGAGACTGTATTGAAATGGGCCCAACTGTGTTGATACGGGCAAGGCCCAATATATCTCGACTTGTATAGGGCTACGGCCCAGATTGATACTGATATGGGCTATGCCCAGTATACTCTGTTACTGTAAGGGGCTATGGCCCAGATTAATATTGATATGGACTAAGGCCCAGTTAACACTAAAATCTGAATAGGGCTTAGGCCCAGTAAAGGTTGAACTGATTTGGGCTCTGGTTGGGATACTTTACACACTGAGTTTCCAAACTCACCCCCTTCCTTAACCTTGCAGGTGAGCCTTAAAGTGGGGGCTTGGAGCCGGAGGGGATTCAGAGTGGCCACAGTGATCGCTTTTGGGCTTTTGAAATAAGTGATTGGTTTTCTTAAGTTTACTTTATTTATTATTTATTTTTGGGTTGTAATAAGGCCATTTTAACTTTATTTTCTTCTCTTTTCTGGGATTATTTTATTTTAGTAACTTTAAACTGGTTGATAATAATTCAAATGGGCTAGACTTAGGGCGCGTTTTCAAAATGATACTCGTTTTCAAATAACACAACATCACGATTAATTGGTTTATCAAAGATATCCACTCAAATAAATTTCAACTCGTTATAACCAAGTGTGGCAATGGTTGTGGGCATGTCTAGGATTGGATCCAATCGAAGAGCTTGGTACTTAAGCAGCCTTCATGGCTCACCTCCTCTGTTATGGATACCTACCTGGTGCCCAGCTTCCATTCACTTTGTTAGCTTAACAAAAGTCGGTTTTTAAAACACTAAAAACGAAACATGGATTTTAAATTTCAATGTGGCACATCGAATTCGGCCATAACGTCTGGGCCGGGTTTGGGGTGTTACAAAATAAATATGGGTTTTTTGCTGCAAATTTTGAAATAAGTTTTACATAAGTTAACATCAAAAGTTTCAGATTATGCACAATCAGTAAATATATATATGTTTTCTCTAATCTAAATCACGGTTTCCTAATTAGCTACTTTGAAATTTCTGCTGCAAATCTATATATCAAATTAAACATTTTTTCGTAAAATAAATAAATTGTACGTGTGATTTCATAATGAACTTATAATGTTTTGACGTAAATAATATTTTCAAGATTTACGATTTCTAAAGCTAGATATAAATTTCTGAGTTTTTAAACAAACTAATGTAATTCCTTCATATTCGGCCATAACGTCTAGGCCAGGTTTGGGGTGTTACGAGGTGGATGAAGGAGATCTTAATAATAATTCAAATGATGATGAACTCAGTCAAAAACTAATAGATGATGATAATGAGCATATATTAAAGTATTAAAGAGTGAATAACCCAACAAATATGCACTAGAACAATTAGATAAAATTGCATGTGATGTTTATTTTTCTTGCTATTTTTTATATTAATCGTATTATCAACTACTTTTTTAGACTAACATAATAAATATGATGATTTGATTTTAATTTTTGTTACCTATTTAGAAATTATTTTTATCATACTAATAAATATTTTATAGTAATTAATATTTTTTAAAATATATAAATTATATAATTATATAATTATAATTTGTACCACCAAACATAACTTAGGGAATTACGATATAATTAGATTCTGTCAGTCAAATACGTCTAGAGAATTACATTTCTTTATAATTACAAGAGAGTATAATTACAACTCTTATAATTACATTTTCATTCAATTAATCTGTGTTGTCCAAACAAAAATTTACATTCACTCATCTATAAACACAACCATTCACATAAAATGTTAAAATATGCTGCAAGTCCCTAATCTCTTCGCACATTTCAACATAATCTAACTGAAATTGAAGCTTTTGTGTATTCATTTTTTTTCTTATCTATAATTAAATTCTATTCATGTTCAAACCTATAGTCCATTGTTCCATAATCTGTTAGAACCAGTGTTGCTACCAAAACTTTTGAGTTGACATTTTGTTATATTTAAGCCTGAAGGTTACACCAGCATCCAAAAGCTGAAGGGATAAAATTCACTAGCATACATAGCATGTGGCTTGGGAAAAGAGGAGAAGTATTTAAACAACGTGAGCTTTGTCCTTATCCAATCAGATGAGGATAGGTTGATTGATCAACTTTCTCTTTTAGCGGTTTGGAATGTTTTAGACCTTTCTTATTTAAGGATTTTTATATAGAGATATCGTATGTAATGTAAGGTATATGGGGAGAGTGGTTTGTAAAAATTCAAATTTGATTTTGGGGCTGTAATTATTTTAAGGAGAAAGTTAATTGGGTTTGAACCAAGAGTTGTCCTAGATGAATTGTTAAATAAAATCATTTTTTAAGACTATGCAAAGTTGGATTGAAAAATTCGAACTGCGTTAAAAAAAGTTATTTGACTCTTTTTTAAAAAACTAAAGATCAAATTTAACTTTAAAAAAAAACTAAATTAACAAAAGATAGAAATATTAAAGACTAAACTAAACATTATGCCTTTATAAATTTTACAAATTTTATAAAAAAATTTATAAAAATAACTATAACATATTTTATTTTGATATATACATTCAAACCCTTGTACCACAAGATAAAAACTAGTTGTAACTAAATCAATACAAATATTTTAATATTTAACACAATTATCAAAGCATTCATTTTAGCAACATAATATAAACTCTTATCTTATTTTTATTTACTCCCTAATATTTTAAGCATGATTTAAGTAATATTATTCATATTCACATCAACACTCAACATAGAAATAGATAAAAATTTATATAGAAGATGAATTTAACATACAAAAATTAGTTTATTCATTTTTAAGTAGAGAATGTTAAATACAATTTGATCCTCAATACAGGAGTGTTCATAGTATTTTTACCTTTTATTTTTCCTTAATAAAAAATTAAGGATTTATTTACACTTTTTCTAACACACTGGATTAATTTATTTATTTTTTAATAAAGAGGTAAAACGTAATCTAACTCTTAATAAAAGGACCTCCATAATAATTTTACCGACAAAAGGTACATGATAATTAATGCTGCATGGCTGGCTAGTTTAAAATACCAAGTTGAGGTTCATACATAAAACTACTTCTCATGTTACATAATTAGCAGATTAATCTGCATATTATAATTCAGTCACCATTTTAATTTACAACTACATAAAATATTTGTATAATCTCTGCATAAAAAAATATATATTTGTTTAATCTGCTCATTTGATCATCGTCTCTGTATATAGGAGTATTCAGTCGGTTAACCGACCAGTTAACTGGTTCGAAATAACATTAACTGAATTAACCGACCCTTTAAAATTTTTAATCGTTAACCAAACTGAAATTTTTTCAGTTAATTCGGTTCGAATTAACCGAAATTATATATTTTTTAATTTTTGGTTAAAATAAGTATAAAATCAACCGAATTAATCGAATTAACCGAATTAATTGAATTACCCGAATTAACCGAATTATTTGTATAAAATTATATGTTTTTTATTTTTATTTTTAGTTTTAGTTTTAGATTTTTATTTTTATTTATTAAATTATTTGTAATTTTTATGATTGGGTTGGGTAATTGGGTTGGGTTGGGTTGGGTACTTGGGTTAATATATATTAGATTGGGTATTTGGGTTTATGTTGGATTGGGTTTGAGTGTATAGTGAATTATTTATATATTATAATTTTATTTATTAATTTTTTCGGTTAACCGACCTGTTTCGAACCGAATTAACCATTAACCAAAAACTTAAAAAATTATTAATCGACCCCCGATCGAATTCATTCGGTTAATCGATCGATTAACTGAATTCGGTCAGTTAACCGAATTTTTTCGGTTTTACCCAAATTTTGCACACCCCTATCTGTATAAATGGCCTTTGAGCAATTAAGGACGCTCTCCACACAAGCAAAAAATGGAGTACAAGAATTTTGGTCAGTTCCTATGGGCTGCAATGGTGGCGCTGCTATTTTTGGCAACGGTGGCTCATGCCTGCTACGAGGACTATTCTTTCTGCCTGTATCCAGATGACTGTTGTAGTGGCTATTGCTTTATTTATGGTCCTAGTATAGGGACGTGCGTCACAAGGTAGTTCCGATCCGAAGGTGGCCGATGAGAGGAATATCAGTTTATCCACCTCATTTTATCCATTTGGTTGTATGACTTTCATCGCAAGATTTGTTGCTTTTGTCGCTAATGGTGTTATCATTTACTGTTGTTGTTCTTGTTAAGTAGAGGGATTAAACTTCTAAAAATAAAAGTGCAAGAACACTCCTCCTCCTCCTCTCCTTCTTCTTCTTTCAAATTTTCAATGGAAAATTGTTGGAAAAAGTTATGAGGTTAAAATATGCTCCATGTCCCTATTCTTTTTACCCATTAGTCTTTCTATTTTTTGAATCTAAAAATTAAAGTTTAATTATTACCGTTGTTAAAATATCCTTGTATGATATATTGAAATAAAAAAATACTCAATTAGTAGTCATATAACTAATAAAATGTTGTAATAAACATGAATTTAAAAAAATTTTACTTTAAAAATGCTAAAAAATGCTAACAAGTGGACTATCATTTTAAATATGAAAAGTAGACAGATTAAACTTCTAAAAATAAAAGTGCAAGAACTAAATTTGTAACACCCCAAACCCGGCCTAGACGTTATGGCCGAATCTGGCGATGTCACATGGAATGGGATTTGAAATCGAAGTTATCAAGTTAAAATCGTCTCCATTTATTATCTTCTATTCATCTCTCATATATTTCAAAATCATTTCCTCATTAATTTGATTCGTTTAAAACCATATTTTGTAGCGGAAGCTTTTAAAACCGTGATATTTAAAGAAAATCGTTTTCGTTTAGGAAAACGTCGTTTTGAATTAAATCGAGCCTTTGTTGAGTTAGCAGTTTAAAAATCCATGGAACAGTGAAAATTCAAAGTAAAAGAAACAGTCCAAAAGTCCAATTTACATAAAAAAATAACCCAGAAAATAAATTGGAAATAAATACCATAACTGAAATTAAAATAGTTCAATAATTATGTGGTCACCGTTGAGTCTTCCACCGCGTCGATCCGTCTAAGTCTAGGGATTACCTGGACAGATGGAACAGAAAGGGGTAAGTTTACGTTAACTCAGTGGGTAACCCCCACAGAAGACATGCATACAGTCAAACACAACAAACAGTCAAATGTAGACTGGGCCTAAGCCCATTTCAGTTTCAGTAACAGTCCGAGCCTTACCCTTTTCAGTTTCAGTATCAGATATACATTAGGGCCTAAGCCCATCACAGTAACAATATTAGACATACATTAATCAGTAAACAGAGTCCTACCCAACCAGTCTCTACACACCATCTTCGTCCATCCCTACACTCCATGTGGGGTTTAAAATAACCACCTATCCCTACACTTCAAGTAGTACCTAATGAGGCACATAATTAGTAAATTGCAGCTGAGCTGCCAAATAATAAGCTTAAGAGTCTTTCGGTACACTTCCTCCAAATATCAACATCTCAACCCAATGCAATACAACATACAGTATATGACATGTTAATACATGAATATCAGTTATACATACGGTTCAGTATTCATTCACATAATCATCATGCTTAGTACATACATCATACATACAGTTCACGCATTTAAAGGTCTAAGTAGTGCTTACCAACCCTACAATAGGTTCACAGTCAACTTGGGCGACCCGTGCAACCTTAGAACACAATTCAGTTAAATGGGCTCACACACCCATATGGTCTGCCCGTGTGGACCCACACGCCCGTCTGGCCCACACGGCCCAAATCTGTCTAGCCTGTGCATCTTACATAGCCTACCTAACCATCACAAGGCCGTGTCTTGCGGGCATGGCCTGGCCTTATCGATCACACTTCCGTGTTATGGCACATGGCCTACCACACGAGCGACCACACGTCCATGTGCCATCGATAGTGGGGTTTTAGGCTTTCACTGAAACCCTATTTTTTGCTTTTCTGGGTACACACTTGGTAACGATTCGATGCTAAACCATTCTCGAGATTCCTAGCACCTACAATCAGATTACCCAACCCCTTTAGCAACCAAAAATCGAGCCAAACACACTTATCCAAGTACGTATGAACTGACTTACCGCAACCAAGAACGAACACAAAATTGAATCAACCCGATGGAATGTGGTTTTTTGCCTCAAAACCTTCCCCTAAATGCAGAATTCACCACTTAGTCCATAATCTAGCGTTACTAATCCTAAACCAAAAAGTTAAAGGTTGAAAAAGATTACTTACCAGATGAACAAGGGATTAAGCACGATCAACGAAAAATCACCATGCAAAACCGAAGGAGAACAACAAATAGGGGAAAGAGAAGATGAAAGCATCAGAAATTTTCGAGAGGGAGAGAGAGGAACGAAATTTTCAAAAAAACAAAAGAATAAAATGATAATTCTAATATCTCAACCCCTTACTAACATCTCCATCTCAACTACCTTAGACTTTAACTTCCACTGAAACTCTTGCGCAAAGCCGAGCAAAAATTAAATACCCAAGCTTGTGCAATGATTCAAACATAAGACCTCCAACAAACTCACACTCCTCCTAACCACTAGACCAGCAGGCCCATTCTGATATGTTTCTACACTTATCTCCAAATAAGCCCACTGACCAAATAAAAGGCTTAAGTTAGAAAATTTCCAAAATTTACCAAATACAAGACTTAAACTTGAGACCTCACACACACACCAGAATACTTAACCACTAGAGCAGATACACATTTGTGTTACATTTTCACAAAATTCGAAACAAGAATTTTAGGGCGTTACAACTCTACCCTCTAAAAGAAAATTTCGGCCTTGAAATTTACTTGATCAGACCAGATGAGGATACCGCTGACGCATCACATCCTCAGGCTCCCATGTGGCCTCCTCAGTGCTATGATTCCGCCACAGCACCTTTACTAAAGGGATAAACCTCCTCCGAAGAACCTTTACATTGTGATCCAGAATCTAAACTGTTCCTCCTCGAAGGTCAAATCTGGCCTAACCTCAATCTCCTCAACAATGACAATATGAGTAGCATCAGAGCGGTAACGCCTTAATATCGAAATGTGGAACACATCATGTATACAGTCTAGCTCTAGAGGCAACTTCAACTGATAAGAGACCGGTCTTACTCACTTCAGAATTTGGTAAGCCCAATAAACCTAGAGTTCAATTTGCCCTTGCGGCTGAACCTCAGACCCTTCTTCCATAGCGAGACTTTGAGAAACACGAAGTCCCCCATAGAATACTCAATCTCACACCTCTTCAAATCTGCATAAGACTTTTGTCTATCAAAAGTCGCCTTCAGACGATCCCTAATCAGCTGAACCTTATCACCAGTCTCAAAAACCAACTCAAGACCCAAAACTCGTCGTTCACCCAACTTAGTCCAACACAAAGGAGTATGGCACTAACGACCATACAGAGCCTCGTAAGGTGCCATCTGAATACTCGACTGGAAATTGTTATTGTAGGTGAACTCAACTAGCAGCAGATAATCCTCCTAATTGCCTCGGAAATCGATAACACAACTCCTCAATATATCTTCCAATATCTGAATCACCCTCTCAGATTGACCATCGGTTTGCGGATGGAATGTAATATTGAAGTCTAATCTCAAACCTAGAGCCTCATGTAACTTTTTTCAGAACTAAGACGTGAAGCGAGGATCACTATCAGAAATGATAGACACCAAAACCCCATGCAGTCTAACTATCTCTGAGATGTACAGTTTTGCCAACTTCTAGAGAGAATAGTCGGTTCTAACCGAAATGAAGTGTGCAGACTTGTCAACTGATCCACGACAACCCAAACAAAATCCTTCTTAGTGGGTGTCAAGGCCAACCTACTAACGAAGTCCATAGTCACTCGTTTCCATTTACATAAGGGAATCTTAACTAGTTGCAGGAAACCCGAAGCTAATTTATGCTTAGCCTTAACCTATTGGCATGCCAGACAACATACCACAAAATTAGTAACCTCATGCTTCAACCCCAGCCACCAATATAGTTCTTAAAGATCTTAGTACATCTTATTCCCACTGGGAAACATAGCATAAGAAGCTACTATGCACCTCTCTCAAAATAGATTGCCTCAGATCAGTATCATTCGGTATACAAATCTGACCTTAGAAATAAATTACCCCATCATTATTCGGCCCAAAGTCCGTAGTGCTGCTGCTCTCAACCTTACGAACCGAAGACCTAACAATTTATCCTTTAACTGCCTATCCCAAATATGTTCTATCCAAGTCGATTTAACCTACAGCTCAGCCAACAAACTTCCGTCATCGAACAAACTAAGTTGAGCGAGCATCGCTCTCAGATCAGTCATCGCCCTACGGCTCAACGCATCGGCCACCACATTGGTCTTGCCAAGATGGTACTCAATAGTACAGTCATAGTCCTTAAGCAGTTCAATCCATCTATGCTGCCTAAGATTCAATTCCTTCTGAGTCAGGAGATACCTAAGGCTTTTGTAATCAGTGTAGATAATGCACTTCTCACCGTACAGATAGTGCATCTAGATTTTTAAGGCAATGACTATAGCGGTCAATTCCAAATCATACACCGGATAGTTTACCTCAGGCGTCTTAAGTTGACGAGAAGCATATGCCACAACCTTACCATCTTACATCAAAACACAACCCAAACCCACATGCAACATGTCTTTGTAAACCACAAACTCCTTCTCAAGTTCAAGCTGTATCAGAACAGGAGTCTCAGTCAAAACAGTCTTGAGCTTCTCGAAGCCCTCCTGCGACACATCAGTCTAGACAAACGGAACACCCTTACAAAGCAGCTTAGTTAAGGGCACTGCAATCAGTGAGAAACCTTCCACAAACTGCTGATAATAACCAGCCAAGCCTAGAAAGCTGCGGATCTTAGAAACGTTCTTAGGCTATTTCCAATCCATCATAGTCTCGATCTTTTTAGGATCTACTCAGATCCCCTCGGCAAAAACCGCGTGTCCTAGAAAGGTTACTTCACGAAGCCAAAACTTACACTTACTAAATTTAGCGTAAAGTTGTTTCTCACGCAGAATCTAAAGCACAACTCTAAGATGCTCATCATGCTCATCATCAGTCTTAGAGTATACCAGAATGTCATCGATGAAGACCACAACGAACTGATCCAAATAAGGTTGAAATACTCAGTTCATCAGGTCCATAAATGCAACCGGAGCATTAGTCAGACCAAAAGACATAACTAGGAACTCGTAATGTCCATAACGAGTCCTAAATATCATCTTATGCACATCCACCTCCTTAAGCCTCAATTGGTGATACCCTGAATGCAGATCAATCTTGAAAAATACAGAAGCTCATCAAAACTAATCAAATAAGTTATCGATCCTCGAAAGTCGATACTTGTTCTTAATAGTCAACTTATTCAACTACCGATAATCTATGCACATCCTCATGGTCTCATCCTTCTTCTCCACAAACAGAACCGGTGCTCCCCATGGAGACACACTAGGACGGATGAAACCACGGTCTAAAAGTTCCTACAGTTGAGTTTTAAGCTCTGTAAGCTCTTTCGGTGCCATACGGTAGGGAGCGATAGACACTGGAGTTGTACCAAAAAGAAGCTCAATCCCAAATTCCACTTCCCGATTAGGAGGTAAACCTGGTAGCTCTTCAAGAAAGATGTCCAAAAAATCCTTTACAGTTCTGATGTCCTTTACAGTAGAGTCCCTAGAAACGAAAACACTAATATAGGCCGAGAACGTCTCACATCCTTTATGAACCAGTGTCTCCTCCACCAATGCAGAGATCCCATTAGCCAAATAATTTTGACGTTCTCCAATCATGACTACCTCATTATCCTCTTCGGTTCTCAAGATGACCCTGTTAGTCGTACAGTCTAGACTGACATGGTGCTTGACCAACAGTCCATACCCAGAATCAAGTCGAACTCTCCAAATGGAAGCTCCATCAGATTAGCCAGAAATACCGACCCTTGAACCTCTAGCAGAACATCTCTATATAGTTTACTAACCAGAACTGATTGCCCCAATGGACTCAGTACAGTCACCTCACTAGAAGTACTCTCAACCAAAATCCCCAAGTTTTCAGACACAGTGCTAGCTACATAGAAATGTGTGGAACCTATGTCTATCAAAGCAAAGTAAGGTATATCATAAATTAAGAACATACTAGTAATGACATCTAGAGCATCTCTGTCCTCTAGGCGACGAGAAGCATAAATGAGAGCAGGCTGGTTCGCCTCAGTCTATCCAGCACCTCTTCTAGGTGCTCTCTTCTCGCGACCCATACTGTTACCACCCCTAGCCTGACCACAGCCTCTCAGTGGCTGCTGAACTACCCTCTATGACTGCGGAGTACCAGAACCAGGAGCTTGTATCTGATCAGCCCTCAGTGGACACATCTAAATGTAGTGCTCTAATGACCCACACCTCAAACACGCCCCAGTCCTCCTCCAAGACTCACCCTGATGGTGTCTACCATAATCTTCACACGGCTGCAATCCAGTAGGAGCAACAGGGGGCCCAGCTCTAACCGGCCCAACCGTCCTGGCCTTTTTCTTATGCCTTTGTACCAAACTCGAGAGCTCCGAATCTCTCTTGTTCTTACCCCTCTCACGATCTTTATTTTGGCACTCAATGTGCTTAACCTCTTTGGTGATCTTCGCCTTCTCTACTAGGACAGAGAACTTTCGCTCCCTCAGTAGAGCTATCAGTACCCTCAGATTATCCCTAAGGTCGTCCTCAATTCAGACACATCTCTCATACTCTGATGCCATCATACCTTGGGCATAACGGCTCAACCTCAAAAATTCGGCATCGTACTCAGCCACAAATTGGTTACCCTAAGTGAGGTTCAGAAACCCACGTCTACGAGCATCTATGTAACTTACTGCCACGTACTTCCCTTGAAAGGTAGACTTAAAGAACTTCCAAGATAGATGATCGGGCTGAATGCCCTCCTTAATAGTCAGCCACCACTGATAAGCCTCATTACGAAGCAACGAGACTACACCATTCAATTCTACTCAGAGGTACAGTCTAAATCATCCATTACCCTCTTAGTAGCCTCCATCTAGTACTAAGCCACATTAGGGGTGACTCCAGTGACACCGCTAAAAAGTTCAGCTCCATTGGACCGGAGTCGTTCCGTAATCGACCCTTGGCCCCCAGATCCAGTGTTAGGCTCAGCGACCCTTTCCAGTATCCTTAATATAACCTAGGTCAATGTATCGTCCCCAGTCATACGATCTTAAGACCTAGTCTCAGTAGCAGGTAACACAGGTGTCTCACTCGTATCCAGGTTCGGCATGTTGCCCAGAGAAGAGAACTTAGCTCGAGCCCCCTCCGGCGTCGACCTTGGCTTCTAGTACCATGCCCACGGATACCTCGCACGCTCATGTTTATTCGAATTTATCTGTATTACGAATTTTTATGAATCAGTTACAGTTTCAATATTTATTAACAGATGTTTTATGTATAGCAGTATCATAAATTTAGAGTTTGTTTTTCGCAAGTACAGTCTATATCAGTTTCATTTTCACTACAGTTTCAGTATACACTAACTGGAGTGTTTTCAGAACAGACTATCTATATTACCATATCAGTTTATCAGAATGCTTACAGAATCGGTACCAAAGACTCGGTGTATTACATTTTCAGTCACATCATTTCAAATCATTTAAAAACTAGTTCTTTAAAAACCATATTTTAAAACCCAAAATTTCCACAGCTAAGTTTTGTAACTTGGCTCTGATACCACTAAAAGTAACACTCCAGACTCAGCCTAGACATTATGGCCGAATCTGGCGATATCACATGGAATGGGATTTGAAATTAAAGTTATCAAGTTAAAACCATATCCGTTTATTATCTTCTATTTATCTCTCATAAATTTCAAAATCATTTCCTCTTTAATTTGATTTATTTAAAACTATATTTTGTAGCGGAAGCTTTTAAAATCGTAATATTTAAAGAAAATCACTCCCGTTTAAAAAAACATCATTTTGAATTTAACCGAGCCTTTATTGAGTTAGCAGTTTAAAAACTCATGGAACAATGAAAATCCAAAGTAAAAGCAATAGTCCAAAAGTCTAATTTACATAAAAAAATAACCCAAAAAATAAATTGGAAATAAATATCATAACTAAAATTAAAATAGTTCAATAATTATGTAGTCACCGTCGAGTCCTCCATCGTACCGATCTGTCTAAGTCTGGGGATTACCTGGACAGATGAAACAAAAAGGGGTGAGTTTACGTAAACTCAGTGAGTAATCCCTACAGAAGGCACGCATAAAGTCAAACACAACAAACAGTCAAATGCAGACTAGACCTAAGCCTATTTCAGTTTCAGTAGCAGTCCTGGCATTAACCCTTTTCAATTTCAGTATCAAATATGCATTAGGGCCTAAGCCCATCAAAGTAACAGTATCATATATACTTTAATCAGTAAACAAAGTCCTACTCAACCAACATCTACACACCATCTCCGTCCATCTCTGCACTCCATGTAGGGTTTAAAACACCCACCTACCCCTGCACTCCAAGTAGTACTGAATGCTGCACATAATCAGTAAATTGCAGGTAAGCTGCCAGATAATAGGCTTAAGAGCCTTTCAGTACACTTCCTCCAAATATCAACATCCCAACCTAATGTAATGCAATATACAGTATATGACAGGCTAATACATGAATATCAGTTATACATATGGTTCAGTATTCATTCACATAATCATCATGCTTAGTACATACATCATACATATAGTTCACGCATTTAAGCATCTAAGTAGTGCTTACCGAACCTACAGTAGGTTCACGTCAACTTGGGCGAACCATGCAACCTTAGAACACATTTCAGTTAAATGAGCTCACACGTCTATGTGGTCTGCCCGTGTGGGCCTACACGCCCGTGTGGCCCATACGGCCCAATTTGGCATTAGCCGTGTGGATCACATGACCTGGCCTAGAATCTCACACGCCCGTATAAACTACTCTTGTGTAGGGGTGTTCAATTGGTCAACCGACCGGAAATAACATTAACTGAATTAACCGACCCTTCAAAATTTTTAACTATTAACCGAACCAAATTTTTTCAAAAAAATTAACCGAACTGAAATTTTTTCAAAAAAATTAACCGAACTGAAAATTATATGTTTTTTAATTTTTGGTTAAAATAAGTATAAAATTAACCGAATTAACCGAATTACCTGAATTAACCGAATTATTTGTATAAAATTATATGTTTTTATTTTTATTTTTAGTTTTAGATTTTTATTTTTATTTATTAAATTATTTGTAATTTTTATGATTCGGTTGGGTAATTTGGTTGGGTTGGGTACTTGGGTTAATATATATTAGATTGGCATTTGGGTTTATGTTGGATTAGATTTAAGTGAATAATGGGCTATTTATATATTATAATTTTATTTATTAATTTTTTTGTTACACCGAAAAAATTCGGTTAACCGACCGGTTTCAAACCGAATTAACTGTTAACCGAAAACTCAAAAAATTATTAACCGACCCCTGATCAAATTAATTCGGTTAACCGAATTCGGTCAGTTAACCGAATTTTTTCGATTTTACCCCAATTTTGCACACCCCTACCTGTGTGGACCTACACGCCCGTGTGGACCACAGGGCTCAAATCAGTCTAGCCCGTGTGTCGCACACAGCCTACCTAGCCATCACACGATCGTGTCTTGCGCGCACGGCCTGGTCTCGTCGATCACACACCTGTGTTATGGCACACGGCCTACCACACGGGCGACCACATGCCCGTGTGGCGTCGACAATGGGGTTTTTGGCTTTCACTGAAACCCTATTTTCTGCATTTTCGGGTACACACCTGGTAATAATTCAATGCTAAACCACTCCCGAGATACCCAACACCTACAATCAGATTATCCAACCCCTTTAGCAACCAACAATCTAGCCTAACACACTTATACAAATATGCATGAACTGACTTACCGCAACCAAGAACGAACCCCGATGGAACGTGGTTCTCTGCCTCAAAACGTTCCCCTAAACGCAGAATTCACCACTTAGTCCATTATCTAGCGTTACAAATCCCAAACCAAAAAGTTAAAGGTTGGAAAAGATTACTTACCTGACGAACAAAGGATTAAGCACGATCAACGAAGAATAACTACGCAAAACCGAATGAGAACAACAAAGGGGGGAAAAGAGAAGATGAAAGCGTCAAAATTTTTTGAGAGGGAGAGAGAGGAACGAAATTTTGAAAAAAACCAAAAGAATAAACTGATAATTCCAATATCTCAACCCCCCTCCCCCACTAACCTCTCCATCTCAACTACCTTAGACTTCAACTTCTACTGAAACTCTTGGGCAAAGCTGAGTAAAAATTAAATACCCAAGCTTGCGTAAGGATTTGAACACAAAACCTCTAGCAAATTGACACTCCTCCTAACCACCAAACTAACAGGCCCATTCTAATATATTTCTACACTTATCTCCAAATAAGCCCATGAACAAATAAATGGCTTAAGTCAGAAAAATTCCAAAATTTACCAAATACAATACTTGAACTTAGGACCTCTCACGCACACCCAAAAGACTTAATCACTGAAGCAAATACACATTTGTACCATATTTTCACAAAAGCCGAAACAAGAATTTTGGGACGTTACAAAATTCCAAATGTATGATGAGTATAGAGATTTAGAGCATATTTTAACCAAATTATAGTGGATGAAAATTCCCTCAAAAGTGTTTTTCTTCCCTAACTATAAAATCTATAACTCTATGTATGTAAGTATAACAATTAATTAGGCATATGTATATACATATTTATAATCTATAACATATATAACAAAAGCATGAGCCAAAAAAAACTTTTGAATAGATGATAATATCTTTATATTCCATCATATTACTAAATCCACATTCAAAATTAATTCAACTTTAATAGAAGTTGCGATAATTACATATTTAAAAATAATTAGAATTTAAATTACAATTATTAATTAAAAAGTTGTGCTAATTTTAACTTAAGGTTATTACTTGAATACAACTTTAAGCAGAAAATATAGGGAAAAATTGTGATAATTATAATTATAATTATAAAAGTTACCATTATTAATTAAAAAATTTTGGCGTAGATAAAAATTGTGCTAATTTTATTGATGTAAAATAAAATTATTATTTGAACAGAATTCTAAGCATATTAATTACCACTTAATTAATATTTGAGTTAATTGTGTTAATTAATTATTATTTTGAAAATGTTACTTTGCATTAATTTCATATACTAAAACTATAGTGCATGTTGAATCTATTAAAAATGTTTTAATTGTTTTTCAAAATTAATTAAATTTTATTATAAATTAGCTCAATTCTCATTTAATTAGTAAATATATATTTTTAAAAATATATAATAAATTTAAAAAATAAACACTTAAAATTGCATGCGTTACATGTGGGATTGGAACTAGTTTGAAAATACAATTAGAATATTCTAAAGTTTGGAGACCAATTAAAAAAAAGGGTCATAGTTTGGAGATGTTCGACACAATTAACTCATCTTTTCCTTGCTATTTTTTCCTTGATACAATTAACTCATATTTTCCTTGATAAAATTGTTTGTGATATTTATTTTTCTTGCTATTTTTTATATTAATAGTATTATCAATTTTTTTTAAGCTAACATAACAAATATGATGATTTGATTTTAGATTTTATTATCTATTTAGAAATTATTTTTATCATACTAATAAATATTTGATAGTAATTAATATTTTTAAAATATATAATTTATATAAGTATGTAATTACAATTTGTACTACCGAACGCAACTTAGGGAATTATGATGTAATTACATTCTGTCAGTCAAATATGTCTAGAGAATTACAATTCTTTATAATTACAAGAGAGTATAATTACAACCCTAATAATTATATTTTCATTCAATTAATTTGTGTTGTCCAAACAAAAATTTACATTCATTCATCTATAAATACAATCATTCACATATAAGGTTAAAATATGCTCCATGTCCCTAATCTCTTTGCACATTTAGAATGTAATCCCTCTATTTCTTGAATCTAAAAATTAAAGTTTAATTATTAACGTTGTTAAAATATGTTGGTATGCCATTTTAAAATAATAAAAAAATACTCAATTGGTAGTCATATAACTAATATAATGTCGTAATAAACATGAATTTTTAAAAATGACTTTAATAATACTAACAATTGGACTATAATTTTAAATATGAAAAGTAAAGGGATTAAACTTCTAAAAATAAAAGTATAAGAACTATATTTCAAATGTATGATGACTATATTTTAACCAAATTATAATTGATGGAAAGTCCCTAAAAAATGTGTTTCTTCCATAACTAAAAAATTATAACTCTATTTATGTAATTATAACAATTAATTAGGAATATGTATACATATTTATAATCTATAATATATATAAAGGGGACAAAACATATAATCTGACTCTTAATATAGAGACTTCCATAATAATTTTACTATTAAAAGGATATGATAATTAGTGCTGGATGGCTGGCTCTTTGTAGTATTAATTTAAAATAACAAGTTGAGATTTATAACGTGAGGTATTTGGAGAGAGTGGTTTCTAACAATTCGGGTTTGACTTTAGGTTCGCGGTTATTTTTGGGAGAAAGTAATAAATTGGGTTTAAACCAAGAATTGTACTAGATGAATTGTTGAATAAAATCATTTTTCAAGCAAGACTTTGCAAAGTAGAATTGAGAAATCCGAACTGCGTTAAAAAAAGTTATTTGACTCCTTTTTAAAAGGTTAAAGGTCAAATTAAGCTAAAAAAAGAATAAGAGCTAAATTGATAAAATATGTAAATATTGAGGACTAAACTAGACATTATCCCTTTTTAATTCTTACAAATTCTACAACAAAATTTATTCAAATAAATATAATATATTTTATTTTGATATATATAATCAAACCCGTGTACCTACAAAATAAAAAATTAGTTATAACTCAATCAATACAAATATTTTAATATTTAACACAATTATCAAAGCATTCATTTTAGCAACATAATATGTTTATATCTTGAACTCTATCGTATTTTTATTTATGCACTAACCATTTCAAGCATGATTTAAGTAATATTATTCATATTCACATTAATACTTAACCTCGAAATGGATGGAATTCTATATAGAAAGATCAATTTGTTCTTTCATTTAACATATAAGAATTTATTTATTTATTTTTTGAGTAGAAAAAGTAAAATACAATCTGATCCCTAATACGGGGTGCCCATAATATTTTTTTCATTTTATTTTTCCTTAATATACCATATGGGATTTTATTTTTTTCAAATACAAAATTAATTCCACCTTGGAAATTACCTTCCACTTCATCGTTTAATAATAATTTTTTAAAAGAAGGAGCAATTTGCGCTTTTTCTAATGCATAAAGTTAATTTATACATTTTTTAATAAATAGAATAAAATATAATCTAACTCTTAATAGAGTTACCTCTATAATAATTTTACCGTGAAAAGGATATGATAATTAGTGCTGCATGGCTGGCTCTTTGTGGTATTAATTTAAAATACCAAGTTGAGATTTATAAATAGAACTACTTGTGGTGTTACATAATTAGCAGATTAATCTAAATGTTATAATTTAGTCACCATTTTGATTTACACACCTCCATAAAATATTGATTATATTAAAATGAAACATGTTCTCTGCATAAAAAATTATATATTTGTTTAATCAGCTCATTGTGATCATCGTATCTCTATAAATGGCCTTTGAGCAATTAAGGACGCTCCCCACACATAACCAAAAAATGAACTGCTAGAAGTTTGGTCGGTTCCTATGGGCTGCAATGGTGGCGCTGCTACTTTTGGCAACGGCGGCTCATGCCTGCTACGACGACAATTAGCCCTGCCTGTATCCAAATGACTGTTGCAGTGGCTATTGCTTTCTTTATGGTCCTGGTATAGGGACGTGCTTGACACAGTAGTTCCGATCCGAAGGTGGCCGATGAGAGGAATATCAGTTTATCCACCTCATCTTCTTGGTTGTATGACTTTCGTCGCAAGATTTGTTGCTTTTGTGGCTAATGGCGTTATCATTTACTGTTGTTGTTCTTGTTATTAATTACTAAAATTTCTATGAATTATCAAGAAATAAAAAAGCTAATAAATGAACAACGAAAATAATCATGCTTTGTAACAAAATTCAGTGTGACAACATCTAATGGTGTTGACTTCGGAAGGTGCGTTCCGTCGTAATCCTGATCCCGAGATGGCGGAGGGGACGAATATATCAGTTTACTAATGGTGTTACTATTTAGGTTAAGGTATATCATAAACCCCTATACTCTTTAAAATTTTAAATTTTAGTTTATGTATCTACTTTCTAAATTTTAAAATTCAGTTAGTATTTCTTTCTTTTTTTTAAATTCAAGTTAATTGGAACGTCATTTGTTTTAATTATATGGCTACCAAATGAATATTTTTTTTATATTTCAAAATCTCAAACCAACAAATTTAACAAAAAAAAAATTAATAGTGAGTTAACCGTTAGAACCTGAATTTTGAAATATGAAAAGTAGAGAGACTAAATTCTTAGAAATAAAAGCACATAGGCTAAATTTTTAATTTTCAAAAAAGTACAAGACTTACGACTTGGGACGGATCCAGGATTATACTCCAAGGCGAAACTTTTAAATCCGAATGATCTCTTTTTAATGTAAGAAGGTGTCAATTCTTCTCGGATACTTTTTTTTTATCAAACAAATCAATTTAATATTTTGTAGAAAGTATGAAAGATTTAACTATAAAAAAATTAAAAGAAAAAAATTGCACTATATAAAACTAAATATTTCTTTCTAATATGCAAAAAAGCATAACTAATACTATACTAAAATTTTTATAAAAATCATTATAATTCCAAAAACTAAATTAAAAAAAAACTTGGCCTTAGGCTTATTTCTCAATACTAGGCATCCTAAATTGCACCCTCCACTTTTTCATAAAACGAACTCATCAATGATAGAATCTGTTCAAAATTCTTGAGCTATCTCTTTTTCGATGTATGCCACCAAGTAAGTTGAAAGAAAATCGTCCTCCATTCTGTTGCGAAGCCTTGTCTTTACAATTTTTGGTTAAAAATGCTTGTTCGATTGTTGCAATAGACACCGGAAGAGTTAGCACAAGAAGAATAATTCTATCAAGAAGAGGATAAATACTTGACTTATTTGTCTTAGCTAGCACTTGACATAACTCGGCAACTGTAGAACCTTTCTGCAATTCCGTGATTTGATGAGCATTAAGTTGCCAAACTTGATGATATCTTGTAATACAATATATACGGAATAGAACATCCTCATCAAGTTATTGAGAGAAGCTAAATGAGATCCCCATCAGGTATCACCTGGATGTGGAAGAGTACCGACTTGATTTTTCCCTTTGCCAGTTTCAAGCTCACCACTATCAATCAACTCCGCGGTATGAGATGTCTTAATGTCTCTTAATTGACCATGTCGCTTTCTTGAAGAAGCAACCAAATTGATTACACCAATCAAGTAAGAAAAAATTGACAAATAGGAAAAACCTCCTTGGATGTAGCTACTAAAGTTAATTGGAGACGATGAGAGAGGCAATGAACATGGTATGCAAATCGACACTTTTTAGCAAATAGCGCTTGTAAGTTGTTCCATTCTCCACGCATATTACTTGCAAGAGCTTGGGATTGAGAAGACCTGATATCTCGTTCAGGAGCTTGGGAAGATTTGACATAAGGAATCGATTGATCATTATTGCTTTCTAACACCCTTTTCTTGAAAAAAGATTCAATCTTTTTATTGACTATAATTTAGTCAAAAACCTGAAGACTATAATAATATATTAAACAAAAACATATTAGGAGAAGGAAAAAATAATAAGTTAAATAAAGAAAGAACATAATTTATGCAAAACATTTACCAAGAGGTCCTTCGCATAAGGAGCCGAGAGAATGATAATTTGTATTTTTTTTACTTTGTCCTCTCAGTCTTGGTATCAAACTCCTTTCTTTTTCTCTCAGCAATGTCGGCACCGTACCAGAGAAAGATAACTCATTAGCAACACATACAAATCAAAAAACAATAAAGTCACTAACCTAATATGTATGTATGAACCAAATCAATTAATTTTGGAATTTGGCTTTAAAGTCCATATTGGGCCTCTAAGTTTAGTCTTTTAGGGCCCATCATACTATTTGATTATTATTAAAGTTATATAATTAAAAACTGAAAAATACTTTGCTAAAATAAAGTATAATATTATGGCTTAAGGGGGCGAATTATATGAAATACAATTTGGCCAAAGGGGGACAAATGTTATACAATGTGGACACTAAATAAAAAATATAAGATAATTTATATATAAAATTCTAAATTCTAAAAATTAAAAGAAAAAAAAAAGTAAATCATGTTACTTTCACTCCAATTCATTTAGCTTAGTTTTTAAAACATCACTATTATTTAAAAAGCATAATGATAAATTTAGTTCTCAACGTTAATATTTTGTCAATTTGTCTCTTTTTTTTTTAGCTAAATTTAGCGCTCAACCTTTTAAAAAGAGTTGAATTGCTTTTCTAAATGGAAATGATCATTAAAACATTAATTTCCTAACGATGTTGGCATGGTAATTAATGTGGCAGTTTATGTATATTTCATGTTGATATGATATTATTTATCTTGTTTGCCACGTCAACAAATAATTATAAAAAATTCAAAAAGAATCAAAATAAATATATAAATAGTTCATAAAAATTCAAAAAATTATAATTAAATACATGTGGATTGTCATGCAAGCTACCATGTTTAAAAATGTAATATTTTAGACAATATTTCCATAAAAAACAACAAGTCGACTTTTTTCTGAATGGATGATGGTTAAATTTGACTTTTCTAAAAAGGTTGAGTACCAAATTTAGCTATAACAAAAAAGGGGGCAAAATAACAAAAGATATAAAAGTTAATTGCTAAATTTATCATTATGCCTATTTAAAACAATCCAATATGATTAAAAATAAATAATTAACCAAACCAAATTGATTAATTTGATTCTATTAGGCTTTGATTGGTAGAGTTGAAAAAATTGGAAAGATGGAAAATTGAAGGATAGAAAAATAGAAAGATGGAAAATATCATTTTTCTTTTCATAGGTGTGATTAGTAGGAAGTGTAATGCCCCAATTTTCAGGGGTTTCAGAATCTAATTTTTGAAAACCGAGTCCATAAATATTAAATATGAATATTTACAATGATAATATAAAAATTTATTAAAGGTGTGACCAATAATTTTTCTGAATTAATAGCTAATTAAGGTTTAGGGACTAAATTGTAAAAGTTTAATCACTACAGATTTTTAATTGGGAAAAGGCTTGAGGACTTAAATAGAAATTAGACAAAAGTCCAAATTGGTAATTAAACCATCTTTAAATGAAAGTTAGTGGATGGTGATGAAAGTTTCCTCTAAACTTGATTAATGGTAGATCAAGTTAATTAAAACATGATGTAACTAATTAAATTAAATAATTAAGGATTAATTATAGTATATAAGGTAAAAGTTAGCGGAATTTTTGCCATCTTCTTCACTCCCCCAACCGCCTACCATAGCTAAGACCTAAAGAAAACTTCAAAGAAATCTCAAGACATTTGGTTTTCAATTAGTACATAAATTCAAGTTCTTTTCTTGTAATTTTTATAGATTTGAGGTAATGGGAGCTTGGTTTACCAATTTGTAAATTTATTAAAGTTTTTTAAAGTTTTAATTGTTGATTTCTTGAATAATTAGGCTTGGGATTGATAGTTTTTAAGCTTAGATTATGAAAAGGACTAGATTGCAAAGTTAATTTAGTTTAATTGTTAAGTTTGTTACATTATGAACTAAATTGAATAAAAGTAAAATCTATCATAAAATTTTGTTAGAAATAGAAAGTATAAGGTCCTTAATGAAAGTATGTGAAAATGAATTTTAATCCAAAACTAAAAATTTAAAGTTATGTTTATTCTGAGTTTAGAGACTAAATTAAATAAAATGTAAAATATGGGAAAATTGAAAAATGGAATTATTGATTGGTTATATAAAATAATTGTATAGATTAAGATTTGGATCAAATTGGAGTTAATAGGGGAAAAGTTAAATTTGTGGATTAGTCTCTAAAGCATTCACTCTTTTCACATTTTGAACAAGTTCATTTGGAATTTATTATCTCACTTTGTATTATAACTGTATGTTTGTATTTAATTTAATATATATAAATGTTTCTATATGGTTGCAATATTATGGAATTTGGTACATTTGACTAGTAATGGATTGAATTGAAATATTGTGTAGTGATTGATGATTATGAAATAAAATAGGGTACAAATGTGAAAATGCAAATGCTGACATGGTATGGAATAAAAAAACGTTACCCCTTTTACAAAGTGTGATATGTATGAAAATTGGTGTCTGTGTGAACTTAGTAAAGGTTAGGATACAATTGGTATGCAAATAGGGTCTTGTGCGCACTTATTATAGATGTTAGTGAGATCCAACATTTGTTGTAGATTCTCAGGTATTATGTGACACAGGTTTAACTCGGATGAATAACTTGATGTGTCATGATATAGGTTTAGTCTGAACGGATAACCTGATATATATATATATACTCAGCTTGGATGAGTAACTGGCGTGGTGTAATATACCTGTATATCCGAACTTGTTTACTAGACTTCAAGCAAAACATTATAAATAAATTTGAAAATGCGATGAAATGAACTTGATATTCAAATTAAAAAGTCAATGAAGAGATTGAATTGTAATGGCAACATACTTTTAGCAGCGGCCACTCTAGTTGCTGTCGAGGAATGCTTTCTCGACATTGCCTACTGCATTTATTCGGATGATTGCTGCAATGGTTATTGCAAAGCATTGGCTCCTTTCATTGGCGTCTGCTTGCCCTCGTTGTCTTTATCGTAGTTGGGATGTGGCAGACTCAGAAAGTAAATGCAGCTGATGTTACTAATGTTAGTAATAATTGATTGTTAGTTTTGTCGCTAATAATAGCTGTTCTAAACTTGCTGTGTTTTTATTTAAGTTTGGAATAGAAAGAAACCCAAATTCACAACTTCATATACCGTTTCTGGATTCGTATCTTGTCTGCTCGGGTACCGGTTTGAGCCGCCACCAGCTTTTTCAAGTCTCCGATGGTGTCGTCGTCGTTGCACTTCACGCACACCTTCTTCCCTAAACGATCGTTCAACACCATCTCGATCATCTTCCATGAATTTTGAGGGGATTTCTCATGAAATTTCAGAGAAAACCCTAATTCCTAAATTTGTTAATACTGTGAAAATTGAGAATTTAATTAAGAGAAGAGGATGGGTTTTTTCTGCTAGGATTTTTGAACTTTGAAGCCGACCTGCATTGCACCTTTCACTCGTCAACTAGGTTGACTTTTGTTTGTTGAAACGATTCCGTTTTAGTTGTGGTTTTCAATACTTCGATTTTTTTAATAAATTAGACAAAAACATTACAACGGAAATTGGAGAAATGATTTACAAACACAGGATCAAATTTTGTACTTTATGTCAATTAACTTGAAACTCGCATACGTATGCCACTAAGTCATTGGCGTAATTAGCTCAATATTTTAGTTTATTCATTTGTTCCTTCTTCTAGTTTATTTTTTTTGGTAAAAGCACCTTTCGATATTGAAAAAAATTGATATCTCTAAAAAAAATATATACTATTTGTAGGTACTTTAAACAATAAATTATACTATTTGTAGGCACTTTAGGTTTTTATTTAAAATAAAAAATATGCATCTTTGAACTTATATTTCATATGCTATTATTAATTAGTTTTAAATTATACATTTCATTATTTATTATATGTTATTTTTAAACATAAATTCGTATTCTAAATACATGATTTTCATACGCATATATGTGTGATAGAGTTTTTAGTAATTCATAATACTTTAAAAAGAATAGTATAATACATTAATTCAAAAAATAGTAATGGGCTCCAAATTTTTTTTAAAAAAATTTAAATCCAGTACTCTAATTTTTAAAGGAGGCTTAAAATCTATTTTATAGGTCGATGGTTAAATTGATTAAACTAATCTATTAGATTTAAATTAAATAAATATTAAAAATTTGAAAAGAAAATTGTTAAAAACTTATAAAATCTATTTCAATTAATTTAGCCTTTGGTTCAATTAATTTTTTAAATCTTGTTCAATTAATTAATATTGATTCTTGAATCAACTGAATTTTATTAGTTTTTAGGTTTTGCTCATTTGTCTTTTTCTTTTTAAAAAGGAAAAATATTTTTATATAAAAAAATTAATTATCTAAAGGATATTTTTGGTAGAGAAAAGACAGAAAAAAGAGGGGGACAAATTGTTTTTATGTTAGAATTAATTTGGATATTCCATGGAATAAGAGATATTTTATATATCATATAAAAGGAGTTACATAAAGAGATATTATTTAGCACCCTTCTAGGAGAATTTTTTTTTTCTTTCACAAGGTTATATATATAATTAAAATTTAAAAAATATTTTTTTATATTTCACAAATAATATACTCTGCCACATAAAATTATATAAATAAATAGTGATATCTTTTTGTAAGAAAATATTAATTTCTCTATTTATTTTTATTTTTTATTCATTCTTCTAATTTTTTTAAGAATGAATTTAATTAGTTTTAAAATGCTTTTCTATTTACAAGCATAATAAGTTTTAGGGATAATGTGAATTTTGGTTTTTGAATTTGATAATTATGTTCACTTTAGTACTCATATATTTTTTTGTTCTTAGTACTCATACATTTTTTTGTTCAATTTGATCCTTGAAACATTTGATCCCTAAATGTGGAATCTATGGAGATTTGATGATGTGACCAATACTATTGGAACAAGACTGGATTAGATGGACTGAGAACTGATTGATATAATGGTCCGAATACATGGGTTGAAAAGATTGACTCAAGAAATACTTGAAATTGGTAAAAATCAAAAATTGGGATAGAAATTGACAATTGAACAGGTTGGACTGGTTTAATAGTTTTTTTATTTTTATGAAAAATTAATTAATTATTTAATTTGTTGATCCGGTGGTCAAGTTGATCAAATTGGTTAATCAAGCATCGATAGTCTAACCCGTTCAACCACTGATTCGGTTATTAAAACATTGAATGTGACACTATGAGTTTGTACCACGTCATCACCTGAAAACTTTTATAAATTTTTTATTTTTCAAGTGATGATGTGACACAATCTTAAAGTGTCACATTATCGAACTTTTATATTATTCAAGTCCAAGAACCAAAATGAATCTAATTGTCAAGTTAAAGTGTGAAAATGGACCAAAAAAAGTATAATACCAAAATGAATTTAATTAACAAGTTCAAGTGCGAAAAATTATATTATCCCTAAATATATTCTAAACTTAAATATGTTCTAAATATTTTAAGCTTATTTTTAATCAATTATTTAATAAATTTAAAATAAATGAATTACTATTAAGCACAATAAAAAAACTGATTATGATCCATGAGATTTTATTGAAAATAAATTTATTTTTAATTAAAAACATATTATTTAATAATATAAGGATTCCATTAATCATTAAAAAATTACTTTTGGTATTAAAAAAATAATTCTTTAATTTACGTGTTGTTTGATAAATTAAAAAATAAAGTGTTAAAAAGAATAAATATTAAAAATTTAAGTGCTAAAAAAATAAATATTGAATTTAAGTTATAAAATTATTTAATATATTACTTCAAATTATTACGAAATCTAATTATATTTTTTAAAAAATTTAAATTTAAATTTAAATTATTAAAAATTCTACGTTTTAACTTTAATTTTTAAATATTTCTCTTTATTCTAAATAAAAAATTAAATTTTAAATGTAAATTTTTATAAGATAATATAATATTAAATTAAATTAATTAAAAATATTTTCTATTAAGTAATAAATATTTAATTATTATTTTTCACATTTTTTATAGAATTTCATAAGATTGTTTTTATTTTGGATTATTAAACATGTGTAAAAAGGTTAAATTATTTTCAATGGATTTAATTTTTTCAATGGTTTATCAAACAAGGCCTTAATTTCTTTATAAAAAAAATTAAAATCTTGGTAATTAACTTAGCGTTAATACATTATTTGGTACTTGAATTTGAATTTAATGTATAATATGATACTTGAGTTTTTTGTCCTAATGAGTACTAGAGTTTAGCTTCAATGTTCATTTTGGTACCCGAACTTTTTCAATTTGATACTTAAGCTTTTTTGTTCCAGTTAAATACCTTTATTCTTTTACTAAAGTACATGTGTCAAACATCTATTAGGTTATTTGGTCTGAGTACCGAATTGAATATTGAATCCAAACTTAGGTACTAAATTGAGATAAAAAAATTTTAAGTACTAAATTGAATATTAAAGACAATCTTAAGTACTATATAGTATATTAACTTATTGTATTCACCAGGGGTAAACTGTCCAATGCGTTTAAAAATATAAAATTCGGCAGGCATCTGGCAGCTTCTGAGATTACCCAGCTACTCTTTCTTTCCTCAGCACCCCCAATTTTTGTTTCACTTCCTCTTTTTCTCAGCCCATTGATTTTATTCTCTTTCTGATCAAACCTTCCACCTCTTCAAATGGCAGGTAAAAAGTTTTCAATTTTTCATTCATTTTCCCTCTTATTTTAACACAAAAGCTCTCTTCTTTTGGTTAATTACATATCTCTTGATTAATAATTTTTTATGGGAATTTGATGCTATCTTGTTATTTGAGTAAATATGGATGAACCCTTGTTAGTTTATGCCTTATATCTTACATTTGTTTAGTCATTGAATTAATCTTTACTATGTTTCTGAAATTTGGGTTTGATTAAAATATTCAACTTTTTTTTAAATTTGGATTTGTTGTTGATAATTATTAATGAATTATAATTGAGTTCCTGCTTCTGATTTGCTTAATAGTTAAATAAGTTCAATAGTGATGGCTGGTTTGTGATTCTTGCTTTTGCCTAAGTTCCCCTTTTTTTATACTTGCTTAGAGGCCGCCACATTTCTTCTTCTTGTCTTTTTTTTTTATTCTCCCATTTATTGGGGTGGGCTGTTAAAAGAATATGAACTTTTAAGTGAATAAAAAAAAATGAATAGAAAAAAGAATGGATACACTAACAGGAATGAAAATTTTGATTTTATTGAATAATAATAGTTAATGATGAGGTTAACTAAATACTAAAGCAAGTTAAAGGAACACAGTTGGTGAAAATTATGGGTTCTGATTGGAGTTGAAGATTGATAATGATGTAGATGACTCTGAGCTATTAATGAAGAGTTTACCCTTGTGTAAATCTGATAAAATTGCAAATTTCATGCAGCATTGTCAGGGAAGGTTGTTCAAAATGTTTTTATTGCACAGTTCTACCAACAGAATAGGCAGTTCGGGACCCAATATCAAAGGGACATTTGTGTCCCTTATATGCGCGCCTTGCCTCCTTTTCATGGAGGGAAGTTAGCATGGACTAGCAACTCCTCCATGCAAATGCGCAAACTACTGAAATATCAGAATGGTTTTGTTAACCGAAGAACTTTTTACTGCAACGGTCCGTTCAAGTCTCTCTATTTGGTTCATATCAAATACAACAATATGTGTGTTAAATGAAATAAAAGACTAAATTTCTTTTTGTTGTCACCATTCATCGGATTGGCATTGTATTTATCTTTTTGGTTATCAGGGTAGATTCCATTTGTAGGATGTTATAACAACTTTGAAATTTTCTCTTTGTATGGTCCATTGAAATTTAAAAGATATCTATCTTCTGAAGTGTTGTATTTTCCTTTGAAACTTTTACTGCAGCTGCTTCATCTGCTACTGCAATACCATCTCTGGACAAAGTCGATTTTCTGAAGCTTCAGAATGGCAGGTGAGAAGTCCATCCATTGCACCATGCATTTAAACTTATAACTTTCTTAATTTATATTTTAGCATGACTGTTCCTCAACAAGTAGTCCGCATATATTATATTCTTCTCTCCTTGGATTATCTGATCTTAACTGCATTTCAAGTCTATTACTCATGTCTTTTGGATTAATTTTAAAACAAATTTTCTGTGGCTTTTGATCCTATTGAATGGTGGCTGTGTATCCTGTTTATTAACAGTTTAGCAGTAGGATGTATAAGATGACCTGATAGGATAAATTCCTGGTGGACTTGTTATGATATACATACTTTATCCACTGGTCCTAACAGTACAAGTAAGCTTTCTCTTTTTAGGCAGTGCTGCCACTTTAGTTTACAGGTCTTTAGTATTGTAATGGAACCAAAATGCCTTTTTATTGTTTTTATTGTTTTTAATTTTTTTTAACTGTTTTTCTATGGTGATCAAGGATTGCTTCTTCATTCATTCCCTTAATGATCATACAGTGATATTAGAGGTGTGGCTGTTTCTGGTGTTGAGGGAGAACCTGTGAGCCTTACTGAGCCAGTTACAGAAGCAATAGCTGCTGGTTTTGCTGCATGGTTGTTAGATAAGAAAAAGGTTGATGCATCTCGAAAGTTGAGAGTTTCCATTGGTCATGATTCTCGTATATCTGCACAGAAATTACAGGTATTTCCCTTACCTTAGTATTCAGTGTAATGTAGTGTAATAGTTTATATGAATCTTATCCGCCTGCTATCTGTAGATTTTACATTGTTCCTGTTTGAAAAGTATTTTTCAAGTCGTGGGAACTTCTTATTGTTACTTCTATCATCAACCATGACATATGTGGTAACCCTTGCCTATTTAGTATGATGCTACTTATAGTTGAACTCTGTGGCAAAGCTTTCGCATATAACTTTGATAGTTATTTTCAAATTTTATATATAAAGAGTAAGAAACAAAAATTTCAGTTTCATTGGGGATAGTATTTACATTTCTCAGGGCCAGTTCTATGCAAAAATGTGTAATCTGATTTAATAAATATTCAAAAACAGGGAGTGTATGAATGCTCTTTTTGACTTATATTACTAGAATCATTAATGCTACAGAAAATTTTGTGCCTTTGAACAAATTTGTTTGGCTTTTCAGGATGCTGTTTCTCGAGGCATTGCTAGTGCAGGACTTGATGTTGTTCAATATGGGTGAGTTACAGTGTTCTATTTTAATGTTAATCTAATAATTGGATGACATAAATACTTAACGGTCTGTCATGGAATGGTTAATGGGTCTAAGCATGTGTAATCCAGTTTGAAATTACAAGTCTCAACCAAGTTCTAGGGTTGGAGATTTAGATTCTTGATTTCTTGTTGGAGACAGGCAGGATTTATGACATGTTCAAAGTGAACAGTTTACCTGAACTTTTTAAGCTTGTCTTAAATTGTAGTTTTAGGATGAGAAAAGTAATTCCGGTCAGCTTCTCTACTAGCTGTCTGAGCTTGTTTTGGTTTCAATGTAGAGTATTTGGCAACCTATTTTGAGGTCAAACAAATCAAACTATGGCTATAATTCAGGTGCTTCCTTTCTGAATACATGCAAGCAGTTTTATCGATTGATGTAGTTCGTAGTTTATAGTTTTTCTATTAACTATTATGAACTCTAGAACTAGTCTTAGTGAGTATATTATTGAGAATTAATTCATGTCTTTTTTTCCTTTTTGCAGTTTAGCATCTACACCGGCAATGTTTAATAGTACACTTACAGAAGACGAGGCAATCTTATGTCCAGCTGATGGGGCCATTATGATAACAGGTAGTTTATCACTATGCTCTTCTGTGGATAGCCGATACCATCCTTGAACATGTAAAAGGTTCAGCAATGGAGTGTCGTAATCATTATATTTGATGAACTATATCGTGAAAACAGGATTTTTAAATTTTAAATTGGAATACTTTTCAAAGTTAATTTGTTTCCTAATAAACTTTTATATTGTGAACAGCTAGTCACCTACCTTATAACAGGAATGGGTTCAAGTTCTTCACGAGTGACGGAGGTCTTGGGAAAAATGACATAAAAGACATCTTGGAACGTGCTGCGAGTATATACAGTAATTTCCTTGCCAAAGGTTACTCAGTAAAGGCTTCTGAATCAGTTAAAAAGGTTGACTATATGGCCGTTTATACATCTGATCTTGTGAAGGCAGTCCGAAAGGCTGCTGGGAATATAGGTAATAGCTTCCTGAATTTAAATGATTAATTATCGATCTTTCTTTCTTTCTTCGTCATTGGAAGTGCAATATAAGCCAAGCTGCATGTCTTTACTTTATCACGAAGGTCGTATAATATATTATCAGAACTAATAAGGTTCTTTAACTTTATCTCACTAATCGTTGTTTGGTGTTATCAACTATTAGAGAAGCCATTGGAAGGATTCCACATTGTTGTTGATGCAGGAAATGGTGCAGGAGGGTTTTTTGCAGTAGGTTTTCTTGAGTCCATCAACTGCGTATCTTTATTTTTTTATTGATATTATTCTGACTGCAATATGTTTCCTGGGTCGGTTCTGAGCTATCTATTCTAATTGCTTTTCCCAGGCAAAAGTACTCGAGCCTCTTGGTGCCATCACTTCTGGTAGTCAGTTCTTGGAGCCAGACGGTATCTTTTTTTCCTGGAAACTATCCCATATTTTAATTTTGTATTTACATATTAATAGTATAAGTGATATGTGGTTATGGGATCAGGTATGTTTCCAAATCATATTCCAAACCCTGAGGATAAGGCTGCGATGAAAGCTATTACACAAGCAGTTCTAGACAACAAGGCCAACTTGGGGATCATCTTTGATACAGATGTAGATAGGTAATAGGTTCACTACCTATATGTCGGCTTTATCAAAGCTTTTTATTTTTCCTCTCTCATAAGCATTTTCTTAAAGGTCTGCTGCTGTGGATTCTACCGGACGTGAACTCAATCGAAATCGCTTGATTGCTTTAATGTCCGCCATTGTTCTTGAGGAAGTAAGATTTTTTCTGAATCTACATTTTCAACACCCCCTTTATAAACAAGTGGAAGTTTTAAAATTTCTTTTCCAATGCCGTTTTCCTCTTACATTTAATCTCCTCATCTTGTTCCCTTCAGCATCCAGGAACGACCATCGTTACGGACAGTGTGACTTCAGACGGGCTTACTTCATTCATTGAAAAGAAACTTGGTACGACACAAACGGAATTGACATGTATGTACTTGCTTTGCCAACAAAATGATAGTCTCAATTTCTTTTAGGGGGAAAGCACCATAGATTCAAAAGAGGCTATAAGAATGTCATTGACGAGGCGATTCGATTGGTAAGTTTCATATTCATTTACCTTAGCTTTTCAATATTTATATCAGTTATAGTTCTGCTGGTAGAGTGCTATCGAAAGAAGTGAATGGGATATCAACAACTTATATCAGTGTAGTTCCGCTGGTAGAGTGCTATCTAAATAAGTGAATGGGCTATCAACAACTTATATCAGTTATAATTCTGCTAGTAGAGTGCTATCGAAATAAGTGGATGGAATATCAACAACTTAGCATGAATTATTTTGCCCGATCACTAGTGCTGATCATTAGGCCATTGCCATTTACAAATGTAGATATACTTTAATCGACAGATTGATGCTGACTATTTTCCGACATTAGTCATTGATGAAATTCTTTATTTGTTTTCATCCTTTGGAACCTTCCTTCTTAATCATGTTATCATTCGGTACCGAAGATCCTTGTCACCTATTTACACCATGGCCCATCATCTCGTCGAACTTTCAGTTCTTTCTTACCTGTACTGAAGTAAAATAATTGCTGACAGAACTCTATCGGAGAGGAATCACATCTAGCTATAGAAACCAGTGGCCATGGAGCTCTTAAAGAGAATCACTGGCTTGATGATGGGGCATACTTGATGGTAAGCTGTTTAATTTTATGTTGCAGAGAAGCCTATTCTTGCATGTATTAGGTTGGCCCATATATATCAATGAAAACATTGACTTAATATACAGCATCGACTTGTCCATCTCATACAATTCCATTTGACCTTCTGCTGAGTGCAGGTCAAACTCCTAAATAAACTTGCTTCAGCAAGGGCTTCCGGCAAAGGTGTTGGAAGCAAAGTTTTAACCGATCTGGTCGAGGGTCTGGAGGAACCAGCTATTGCTGTGGAGCTGCGACTAAAGATTAATCAGAATCATCCCGATCTTAAAGGACGGTATGGTGCACTATATTGCTCTGATCTTTTTATGTCCGCATAATTTCTGTTAAAGTTGCTGACTGTTAGAAACTCACAGATCCTTCCGGGAATACGGAGAAGCAGTGCTGCAACACTTGGGAAACTCCATTGCTTCAAACCCCAAGCTTCAGAAAGCAACTGTGAACTATGAAGGGGTAACTAGAAGTTAGATATAGGCTTTCTTTCACCACCTTACGGAAACAGGTTTTTCCTAACTCCCTTTGAAAACAGGTTCGAGTTTCCGGGTTCGGAGGGTGGTTTCTCCTTAGGCTTTCACTTCATGATCCCGTCCTCCCTCTTAACATCGAGGTATGAATGTAGTATGCAAAGAATTTCATAAGTTGTCATAAGCATTGTAATTAACTGATTCGATACTAATATAAACAACACGTGTTGTAGGCGCCAAGCCATGAAGATGCAGTGAAACTCGGACTCGAAGTATCTGCTGCAGTGAAGGAATTTCAAGCATTGGACACATCTGCTTTAGACAAATTTGTCCAACCTTAATGACACTGAATGGCTCGTGCCTTTCAGCATTTGAGTATTGTGTTCCAATGGCTGCCTCTTTTGCTTTGAGCTGGCTTGCTAGTGTAATAATTGTAGTTTTGAGGAAGTTTCTTTGTATATTTTTTTTTGGAGAGAGGGGGGAGGGGGGGGGGTGATGTTACTTGAAAACAATAATAGAGATAAGTCTGAAGATATATATATGTATATCCAATCTTAACAGCAATATCCATGGTTTTACTTGCACCTACGTTGTTTTGTTTCTCTATATTATCCAATATTAATATTATATATTTATAATTACGTTTAAATAATATTTATTTAGCATTCGGATATTTGGGTGAAATACATTTTTAAGTATCTTTACTTTTTTTTAATAAATAATTGAAGTTTAATTGATAATTGTGAAATAACTTACCCTCATAAATTATATGACCTTCTAAAAAAAAACTTATATGAATTTAAAATAATAAAAATAATATCAACTTTCAATTCAACTTCTTTTTTATATATAGCATTTGCCAAGTGTCCCCCAATCTAATTTAATAGAAGTTGGATATCAATTGGACTCTAATTATTAAATTAAAAAATTAAAAATTAAAAATAAATACAGTAAATTTCAAATGTTATCGAATGTAGGGACATGGAACAAAATGAGACCAACATTTAAGAAAAGTAGAGCCCTACATGAAATCAAATTTTCCTTAATAATCTTTCAACTTTAATTATTCCACTTAATTAAATAATAATGACGCTAAAGTAAACTATTAACCCTAATTATTCTAACTCTTTATGTTAATTAAATAAATAAAATTAATTAATAATAACAACAAAGTAAAATATAAAATTTAGAGTTTAGTATTATTTTGAGGTTGATTAGAGATACAAAAACTAATGGTATTTAATTTGGGGTTGATTGATGTACGATGTACAGGCTCAATTTTGGGCCCAAAATCCCCAAACCCAAACTAAACAAATAACCTAGCCCAACCCAAAACAATTACAGCCCAAAAAACCTTAACACAAAAAATAAACCCTAGCCCCCCAAACTGCTGCTGCCTCTGCCATCAGTCCCATCCCGCCGCCCCAGTCACATCTCCTGCAAGCACCGCCACTGTGCCACCGCCCACTTGTACCTGCAGCATTAAAAGGGAAAGAGCAATGCGCAGAGAAGAAGATCTGAAAAAATAGGCTATAAAAGCCACAATGCGGATCGGGTGTAAGGGTTGGATTTTTAGGCTCTTAATTTTCATTCCATTCGAAATATATCAAGGAGATTAACAATCAAAAAGGCTTTGTAACACAAACACGAACTTGCAACACAGAATTTCGAAGACCGATCTAAAGGTCTATCTACTGTTTTTTTTTATTTATTATTTTGCCCTTTCTTTTACTCTTTCTTTGAACATTATTAGCACATATTATTTATGTTTATTAAAACAACATGCATCATTAAATAAATATATAAAACAAGAAAAAAATTGAAAATTTTATACCTGAGGTGATTTCCGGCCACCGTGTACGGTGGCCGGAGCGACGGGGACACGGCGGCGCTCGGCCTGCACCTCGCCGGCTTCTGGGCCGACAGACTGAGAGAGGGAGAGAGGATTTGGGTTTTTTTTGAAGGAGAAGAGAGGAGAAATGAAAAAAATAAAAAAAACAAATGTCTTATATAGGCCGGCAAAACGCACCGTTTTGCCCGGCCATTTTAAAACCCAGAAACGGCGCCGTTTAGGCGCGACCCGAAGACCCGACCCGTCTTACCTGGGATCCGCGAGTTTTTGCTCTTAAGGGCTAATTCCATGCCCAGTCCTTTCGCTTTTTATATGTTTTGCAATCAGGTTTTAATTTCTTTTAAATTGGCCCTGAAATTTATAGCGTTCGTGATCCGATCCTCCCTTCTGCAACGTCGTTTTAAGGACTCGGGAAAATTTCCCTTTTGTCCCTCCACAGTCGCGCGCATTTTCAAATTAGTCCATTTATCCTTTATTATTTTTTAAATCGGCCCCAAAACTTCGTTTTGTTTCGAATTCAGTCCCTTTTTCATATTAAATACGATTTTTTTTTGTATTATTTTTTCCCTTCTTTTTATTTTTAATATTATTTATCATTTTAGTTATTATTCTTATTGTTATTATTAGCATGTTTATAATATTATTTAGTAATCTTTTTATTTTCCATTTAACACTTATATATATATATTTTATGTATATGTTTATAGTTTTTATATATTATTATTCCCAATGTATATTTCATGTATACGCACTTAAATACTATACACAGATATGTTATATCTATTTTTGCTCCCATTATATTTGATAATAATATTAGTGTATGTATTATTATATGTGTATATATCTTTAACCTATACATATACATCTACATTTATATATTATTATTATTAATTTTTGGTATTATTGTTTTGTTAATGCATTTGTATATATGCATCCTTTTAATATATATATATAATACTCCATATTATGCACACGTATATTAATATTATGTCATGCATATCATATATATTATGTACATATATATTGTAAATATCATATTGTTTGTACATTCTATTATGTATATTTTTCTAACTATTATGTACTCATTTCATATATATCTCGTATATTTTTTATATCATATATATTTTTTTGTCTCTATTATTATATATATTTTAATACCATATGTATTATTATCATTTTATACTATTGCTATTATTATTGTTTTCGTCATCATTGTCATTTTTCTTTTGTCATGTTTTATGCATCTTTATTTATTTATTCATGTATTCGATGGTTTTATTCTCTTCATGCATTTGTTTATATTTACACATTACTAGGCCTGCTATTATTTCATTTTTATATAATTGCTCACATTATTATTTTTGATATCGTCACACTCATTATTATACATTATTATTAATACCAAAATTTGCTTTTATAAATCACGTTATATTTTGTCACTCAATATATTCAAACAATTCTTTCATAAAAGCAATATCCTGTATTAGGTAATTCGAGATAATCGTGCTCTAACTTACTGGGTTTCGACTTTTCTCATTTAACCTAAATAACGGAATATATTCTTTTTAAATCACTATACGAGTTTTGAAAAATGCTTATTCTCGAAGATGTGAAGTGTTGTGCCCTAACTTACCGGGTATGACATTTTGTCATCTCGAAATAAAAATTTGTTTTGGAATAAAGGCAATATTCGGTGTTTGAGAATTCGAGAAAACGTGCCCTAACTTACTGGGTTTCGATTTCTCTCGTTTACTCTAAATAATCGAATACCCTTTTAATAAAATACACAGATTTTATAAAAGACAAGCTCGCTCTCGAAGATTCAAGACGTTGTGTCCTAACTCACTGAATATGACATTTCATATTTTGAGACGAAAAGGTCTTTAATATTTAAGCATTTTCTTTACAAAGAGGGATCATATTTCAAAAGTCTTCCAAGTTTTCAATCTTCGGCACTAAGACACTAATTAATCAACTAGGTACCAATTTTGGGCGTATCGAGGGTGCTAATCCTTCCTCATGCGTAACCGACCCCCGAACCTGTTTTCTTGATTTGCGTAGACCAAAGTTGTTTTTTTAAATAAATCAAGTTATTTATTAAAAACAACCACTGTAACGAGGTGACCCGATCACACCTAGTAAAAAAAGGATCAGTGGCGACTCCCCTTTTTTTTGTGTTCATTTTCAAAATCCAAGTCGATTCCCGTTTTTCAAAAAAATGGTTACGACATATGATATTACTGATAAAGTCTAAACAAATGCAATGCAATAATGTCTTGAAAAATAACATTTAACGGTATCCTAATCCATATTAAACTCATATAAGATGTATAAATAATTGTATAACACTAACATTGTTGGATTAAACTATTACTTTCCTAGCAAGTAACGGATTAGGAAACGATCCCTATAAAAAAAACCCCTATTTACCACTTCATCCAAGTCATCTAAATTAGAATATTACGAAAATCTTTCACCATGGCAGACACCATGAGATTCATCATCATGCATGCATTGCTTGCATTATGGGCACTTATTGTTGCACTGATTATGATACTTATGGCTATCCTTTGTTTTCGCAAGGATTCTTCCAACCGAGATCATGAAATTGGGGTAACCAACTATCCGATAGCTGAACAGGGCATGCAAGGACCGCCATTGCAGAAGCACGAAGAAGCTTCAAGGCCGATCATGGTCGGGACCGTTGTTCAGTACAAGAATGAAGAAGGAACTGAATCTCGTTGCACCGAGTGTGTCATATGCTTAGAAGAGTTCAAAGATGGAGACTCTTGTAGGGTTCTTACAAACTGCAACCATCTGTATCATCAACTTTGCATAGATGAATGGCTGGTTAAGAACTCGCATTGCCCCCTTTGTCGTGGTTCGACCATGTGACCATGTATTTTTTATTATTTTCATGTATTTATCCGGACATGAGTATGAGGATATGATTACTCTTTAAATATAGAAATTCATTTAGAAAAGATTAAACGTATCTATAACCGACACTCACAGATAATAAATACAGTACCTACAAATATTTGAAGCGAATCCCATCATGTTCAAAATATATACAACTAATTTCAGACATCCTACATATTTGCATCTTTGATGAGTTTTATCCGATTCTCTTTTTCAATGTTTGTGAAAGAATTTATGCAATGGTAGTAGGGGTGTTTAGAAGCTTCATCATGAAGTTGAACTTCACATCGGGTGCGGTTTCGGCTGGGGCCAGTTTGCTCCTTCCGGCACCTTAATGCATCTGAAACCCTGGTCTTTGTACAGTTTTGTTGCACCGGGGTTGTTCAAATCGCAGTGCAATGCAACGGCACGGAAGCCCTAGCTCTTTGCTTGAGCTTCAGCCTTGGCTATGAGCCTTTTAGCTATTCCCTTACGATGGAATCTCTCCCGAACCGCAACATTTGATATGTATGCAATTCCAGTCCTGTGATAAAGATGCTCAAGTGTGTTATTTAATAATCACAAGATTACTAATTAGAGTACTTTCTGCATGTAAAGAGTCAACTTCAATGAACAAAACAATAAACACCGATATATAATGGTAAGAACGTCCAGCAGGTCTAATCCTACCATAATTGCTTAAAACTGGAACTCTATCATCTGCAGAACACCAATACATGAGATCTTGAATTAAGAACTATCTTCAGCCCTCTTAACTCGAGGTGATATATAAGGCCCCAAGTTAAGAACTGTGACTTGACAGGGGTTCATGCCTTCTCACCTCACTGTCCGTTTTTCAGCCCTCTCACAATCGTTTGCCGGTATATTTTCTGTCCTAGCCAGAAAACTCTGATTACTTTCACTAAATAAGATTAATGGAGAAAGGAGGTTTAAATGAGTTCTCTTATCCCCATAGGCTTTACCATGCATCAATAGTCAGATAGAACCATTCTTCAATAATGAACCTCTGGCCTTGTGCCGGAAATTTAGTTTCAAGACACCGACACCAGGGATCCTTACCAACTATTGATTGTATGTATGTTACCAAATGAAAATATCGAGAACGGTAAGACAACATAATTTATGTAGAAACTTTGCTAGGTTCACTCGGACTTTCATTGCTTATGAGCTGAAAAAGAAAAACTTAGTACAAAAAGAACCGATTAAAATGGAGAAAACCTGTCTTTTTCCATTCCTGGCATTTTGGTATGAAAGGGTAGACAAAGGGTTTGGTTTAGCAAACAAGGTTGGACTAAAATAGTCTGCTAATGGTCCTGAAAGCCTTATTTCGAAATAGAACACACTGTTCATAAGTTGTTAATGGATTCCAAAGACAGGACATGTAAGTTGTTTATTGATAACATTAATGGGGTGACATGCAAAATGTAAATTAAAGAAACAAAGACAAAGCTATGGTAAATTTGATGAGCTGCATTTACGCAAACATAAAACTGAAAATTTTCAGGCTGTCATTTTGCATCCTAAGTAGTTAATTTTTAACGAAATTTCTTATAGAGTAAGTTTCAAGTGGCATGTCAGTATGAGCAGCCAATAATTACACTCACCTTCTCCGTCGAAGTTTAATTTTTAACGAAATTTCTTATAGAGTAAGTTTCAAGTGGCATGTCAGTATGAGCAGCCAATAATTACACTCACCTTCTCCGTCGAAGTGGTCCTTTTCTAGGAAGAAAATCAGCAATGGTATCGATAGTTAATATACCAGTCACATACCCTTTATTAAGACTGAATTTTCCATCGAAACATCCGATGTTGAAATCTTCAGTTCCAAATAAAAACGTATCACCAACTGAACCACCAACGACAGCTACCAAACAAGTTCTCCGGTAACCAGGAGAAATAGAGAATCCAGATAGCATCCCCACCATTCTATCAACTCGTAGCACGAAATCCAAAGGGAAGGAATATTCGGGGAAGAACGAGCTGCAGTGAGTCTCAGCTACTTCCCAACAATCCTCTAACCGTGCCTCCCGAACAACAATCTCGGGAGACACAGTCGGAAAGAGATCGACAACTTGAGTAGCTCTACATGCTCCTACAAACAAATATAATCCACCTTTCTCAACAAAAATGACCTCTAATCATAGCAATTTCACTTTTATGATTCTTTTTATCCATATAATAGACAATCAAACATGAAATACCTGTTGAATGTCTAGCCAAAAAAAGAAATAAACCCGGATTCCATCACTACCAACCTTCCATAAAAAAGGAATCATTCATAACTTCCATAAAAGAGGACACTTACCGTCAAAGCAAATTGGCAAATTCATAGCAAAGAACAAAAAATACCCAAATCCAATAACTTCATGTACAACTAAATTCACACGTAGACAAATGCCAAAAACCAATTTTTGTATTGAAAAGAAAAAGAAAGGAATAATCTTTGACATGGGTTATATCCATATTCATAAAAAAAATTCTAAAAATACTCATTAAAGATAGAATCTTTACCAAATCTTATCAATTAGGATACTAAATTGACAGTGTGACTTCAGACAGACTTACTTCATTCATTGAAAAGAAACTTGGCACGACACAAACGGAATTGACATGTATATACTTGCTTTGCCTCTTCTAGAGAAAACTCAGTATCAATTTCTGTTGGATCTAAGTGCAACAGCAGCAAGCTTCAACAGAATGCTTGTCGAGCAAGTCTCGTGACTTGTAGGAGAAACAAAGCAGAAAACTCAAATGGATTTTGAAGCAAAACTAAAAACGGAGAGCATATGGATGAAAACTTGTTGAATTCATTCCTTAAACTGAATATGGCACAAAGCCAATACATAAAACAAGTTTACAATCTTGACAAAACAGTAGGTTGACCTAAACTTCACCTACTACCACTAATACACATAGTAACTTGTGCTAATTAGCTTGAACAAATAAACAAAGCTGATTTATCAGCTCAATCAACATCAAAATTACATCAAACATAAACCTAACATAGTTATAAAGCAACTAAGTTACATTACTCTAACTTAAAATTACAAAATGAAACATAAACAGCTTGCTGACTAGAAGAACCAGCAGCTTCTGCATGTAGTGCCTTCGATAGTCTTGGTTACTGCATACTGACCATTACTTCAACACTCCTCCTTGGTTAGCATGTTGCAAACTCCCATATTAGCTCTCAGGTGTTGAAACTTGGAAACACTTAGTGCTTTTGTTAAAATATCAGCAATTTGCTCTTCAGAACTGCAATGTATCAGCTTAACAACATGAGCTTGCTCCATTTCTCGAACTGTATGAAGTTTGATGTTGAAGTGCTTGGTCCTTCCATGAAAAACAGGATTCTTTGCAATAGCAACTGCTGATTGGTTGTCACACATTATCTCAGTTGCTTCCTTTTGCTCATGATTGATATCTTTCAAAATTTTTCTAAGCCATATGGCTTGATTGACTGCTGCAGCAGCAGCCACATATTCTGCTTCTGCAGTCGACTGAGCCACTACTCCCTGCTTCTTTGAGCTCCAGCAAATCATAGCAGAGCCTATGTTGAATGCATAACCTGTAGTGCTTTTCATGTCATCCAAGGAACCAGCCCAATCACTGTCACAATATCCAACTAGCTTCAAGTTCTCAGCCTTGGTAAACTGCATTCCATAGGACAAAGTTCCTTTGATGTATCTTAGAACCCTTTTTGCAACTCTAAAATGACTTTCATTTGAACAATGCATAAACCTCGAGAGTAGACTCACAGCATACATTATGTCAGGTCTAGTAGCAGTCAAATACAACAAACATCCAACTAGACTTCGATAGGTTGTTTCACAAACCTTTTCATGCTTGTCTTGGCTCGAGAGTTTTTCTCCAACAGCAATTGGTGTGCTGGTTGCTTTGCAATTCTCCATTGAGAATTTGTTGAGAACCTTCATAGCAAAGGTCTTTTGACTTAGCCAAATCCCATTCTTAGCTTGAGTTACTTCCATGCCTAAGAAGTAAGACATCAATCCCAAGTCTGACATTTCAAAGTGCTGTTGCATTTTGACTTTAAAGCTGCTTAGCATCTCATGATCTCCTCCTGTCACCAGTAGGTCATCGACATATATTGAGACAATGAGCTGAGTTTCAGCACTAGTTGATTTAACATACAGAGTTGGCTCGCTAAGACTTCTTTCAAATCCTTGACTGGTCAGATAGCCATCTATTCTGCTATACCAGGCCCTTGGAGCCTGTTTCAAGCCATACAAGGCTTTGTTGAGCTTGTACACCATTTCTTCCTTGCCAAACACCTTGAAACCTTGAGGTTGCTCCACATAAATCTCCTCTTCAAGGAATCCATTTAGAAATGCTGATTTTACATCAAGTTGGTGTATCAGCCACTGTTTTTGTGCTGCTAAGGCAACTAGCAGTCTAATAGTGTCTAGCCTGGCCACTGGTGCAAAGGTTTCCAGGTAGTCTGATCCATACCTTTGACTGAAGCCTTTCACAACCAATCTAGCCTTTAACTTGTTTAGGCTACCATCAGCATTGTTCTTTACTCGATAAACCCATTTGACACCAATAATCTTCCTGTTTGTTGGTCTATCAACCAGACTCCAGGTCTGATTCTTTTCAATCATTCTGATTTCTTCAATCATTGCTTGCTTCCAGTCCTCCTGGCTTTCTGCTTCTTCAAAGCAAACAGTAGCCACTTGTGCTCTTTCATAAACATCAGCCAGTGATCGAGTGCCTCTGATTGGAACATCATCTACATCCATTTCAGGTGTGTTTTCATCATTTTCAACTTGGTCTACTGCCAGATCTTCAGCCACTGCCTCTGGTTCAGCCTTCTCCCAATTCCAGTGTCCTTTTTCATTGAAAACAACATCCCTGCTAACCAATATCTTGTTTGTAGCAGGTTCTAGGATTCTGTAGCCCTTCTTAACCAAGCTATAGCCGATCAGGATCCCTGCTTGAGCTCTTTTATCTAGCTTGCTTCTCTTCTCAGCTGGAACTTGTGTGTAGCACAGACAACCAAAGGTTCTGAGATGAGCCAGTGATGGCTTAAACCCAAACCAGGCTTCAAATGGAGTCTTCTCAGCCAGAGCCTTGGTTGGGAGCCTGTTTTGGAGATAAACTGCTGTGTTAACAGCTTCAGCCCACAGAGTTTTGGGCAAATTCTTCTCAAACAGAAGACATCTTGCCATGTTCATCAAGCTTCTGTTTTTCCTTTCACTGACCCCATTCTGTTGGGGTGTATACACATTAGTCAACTGGTGTTTGATACCTGCTTCTTCACAGTAGACTTGGAACTGAGCTGAGGTGTACTCAGTTCCATTATCTGACCTCATTGCTCTAAGTTTGCAACCAGACTCAGTTTCAACAGCAGCTTTATACTTCAGGAACACAGATGGAACTTCTGATTTCTGTTTTAGGAAATAAATCCAGCAGTATCTTGTAAAGTCATCAATAAATAGAATAAAGTACCTGCTTCCTTTGAGAGACTCAGTCTTCATTGGTCCACACACATCTGTATGCACAAGCTGGAGCTTCTCTGATGCTCTCCATGTTGTGCTTGTTGGAAATGGCAATCTTGCCAATTTTCCTTGCTGACATATCTCACAAAGCTCATCATTCTTCACTGAATCGATGAAATTTTCTGCCAGACCTTCATTGACCATGCGGGCTATGGATTTGTAGTTTGTATGTCCAAGCCTCTGATGCCAGAGTCTTGAGTCATCAGTGGAGGCTATGCAGGCTGAATGTAAGTCATTTGGCCAGTCTACTTCAAAACATTTATCAGTCATGGTGACTGTTATAAGGTTTGATCCACTTGGATCAAAAATTTGACATTCTTTCTCCTTGAAAACAACTGAGTAACCTTTCTCAAGTAGTTGAGTTATACTGAGAAGGTTCCTATCGATTTCAGGTACCAAAAGTACATTTGAAATGATTTTGCCACCTGTAGAGGTATGAATCAGCACATCTCCTCTTCCTTCAGCATTAATTAACTGACCATTTCCAATTTTTACTTTGGTTTTGCAGGTTCTGTCCAGGGTTTTGAAGATAGTTGCATCTGGTGACATGTGGTTTGTGCACCCACTGTCTAGAAGCCAGCCCTTTAAACCCTTCTTCTGATTTGCTGCACATGACACAGCAAAAACATGTTCTTCTTGATCACTGCTTTCTTCAGCTACTCGAGCTTCTACCTTTTGTTGCTGAAATTGATTCTGTCTTGGTTTGCTTCTATTCTTGCAAACTTTTTCAACATGGCCTTTTTTTTTGCAGTGTTGGCATATTGCATCTGGTCTAAACCAACATCTATCTTCTGGATGACCAGCTCTTTTACAATGTCTGCAGAGTTGGTCACTGCTCCTAGCAGCATCAGGCTTAGGCCTGTTTTTCCAGAACTTTTTGCCTTTGTGAGTTTTGATGCTCGAGGCTTCTTTGGCTTGAAAAGCCCCTTCCTGGTGCTCCTCTTGTCTGCTGGCTCTTCTTTGCTCTTGTGCATACAAGGCATTGATTAGCTCAGTTAAGGAGATAGTTGTCAAGTCCCTTGAGTCTTCGAGGGATGAAATTTTAGCTTCATACCTCTCTGGTAGAGTGGACATGACTTTCTCAACCATTCTAGCTTCACTGAATTGCTCTCCTAGGAGCCTTATGCTGTTTACAACAGCCATAATCCGATCTGAGTACTGCTTAACTGTTTCTTCCTCTTTCATTTTGAGATTTTCGAAATCTCTTCTCAAGTTGAGCAGCTGTTGTTGCCTTGTTTTCTCAGTCCCCTGAAATTCTTCTTTCAGCTTGTCCCAAGCCTCCTTTGGTGTTTCACAGGCCATGATCCTCATAAAGATCACATCTGTCACACAATTCTGTATGCATGACATGGCCTTGTGCCTTTTTGTTCTTTCATCAGTGTGTTGCCTTATTTGAGCAACTGTTGGATTAGCTCGAAGAGGTGCTGGCTCAGCATCTGAGTTAACAACTTCCCATAGGTCGAATGCCTGCAGGTAAGTCCTCATCTTAACTGCCCAAATGTTGAAGCCCTCTCCATTGAAGACAGGTGGTGAAGCTGGTGAAAAACCTGATGATGCCATCGTTTTGATACTGAACTACAACAGGTCCTCTAAGAATATGGCTCTAGATACCAATTGTTGGATCTAAGTGCAACAGCAGCAAGCTTCAACAGAATGCTTGTCGAGCAAGTCTCGTGACTTGTAGGAGAAACAAAGCAGAAAACTCAAATGGATTTTGAAGCAAAACTAAAAACGGAGAGAATATGGATGAAAACTTGTTGAATTCATTCCTTAAACTGAATATGGCACAAAGCCAATACATAAAACAAGTTTACAATCTTGACAAAACAGTAGGTTGACCTAAACTTCACCTACTACCACTAATACACATAGTAACTTGTGCTAATTAGCTTGAACAAATAAACAAAGCTGATTTATCAGCTCAATCAACATCAAAATTACATCAAACATAAACCTAACATAGTTATAAAGCAACTAAGTTACATTACTCTAACTTAAAATTACAAAATGAAACATAAACAGCTTGCTGACTAGAAGAACCAGCAGCTTCTGCATGTAGTGCCTTCGATAGTCTTGGTTGCTGCATGCTGACCATTACTTCAACAATTTCTTTTAGGGGGAAAGCACCATAGATGCAAAAGAGGCTATAAGAATGTCATTGACGGGGCTATTCGATTGGTAAGTTTCATATTCTTTTACCTTAGCTTTTCAATATTTATATCAGTTATAGTTCCGTTGGTAGAGTGCTATCGAAATAAGTGAATGGGATATCAACAACTTAGCATGAATGATTTCGCCCGATTACTAGTGCTGATCATTAGTCCATTGCCATTTACAAATGTAGATAGACTTTAATCGACACTATTTTCCAACATTAGTCATTGATGAAATTCTTTATATGTTTTCATCCTTTAGAATATCCATCCTTAATCATGTTATCATTCGGTACCGAAGATCCTTGTCAACTATTTACACCATGGCCCATCATCTCGTCGAACTTTCAGTTCTTTCTTACCTGTACTGAACTAAAATAATTACTGACAGAACTCTATTGGAGAGGAATCACATCTAGCTATAGAAACCAGTGGCCATGGAGATCTGAAAGAGAATCACTGGCTTGATGATGGGGCATACTTGATGGTAAGCTGTTTAATTTTATGTTGCAGAGAGGCCTATTCTTGCATGTATTAGGTTGGCCCGTATATATCAACGAAAACATTGACTTAATATACACATCGACTTGTCCATCTCATACAATTCCATTTGACCTTCTGCTGAGTGCAGGTCAAACTCCGAAATAAACTTGCTTCAACAAGGGCTTCCGGAAAAGGTGTTGGAAGCAAAGTTTTAACCGATCTGGTCGAGGGTCTGGAGGAACCAGCTATTGCTGTGGAGCTGCGAATAAAGATTAATCAGAATCATCCCGATCTTAAAGGACGGTATGGTGCACTATATTGCTCTGATCTTTTTATGTCCGCATAATTTCTGTTAAAGTTGCTGACTGTTAGAACCTCACAGATCCTTCCGGAAATACGGAGAAGCAGTGCTGCAACACTTGGGAAACTCCATTGCTTCAAACCCCAAGCTTCAGAAAGCACCTGTGAACTATGAAGGGATAACCAGAAGTTAGATATAGGCTTTCTTTCACCACCTTACGGAAACAGGTTTTGCTAACTCCCTTTGAAAACAGGTTCGAGTTTCCGGGTTCGGAGGGTGGTTTCTCCTTAGGCTTTCACTTCATGATCCCGCCCTTCCTCTTAACATCGAGGTATGAATGTAGTATGCAAAGAATTTCATAAGTTGTCATAAGCATTGTAATTAACTGATTTGATACTACTATGAACAACACGTGTTGTAGGCGCCAAGCCATGAAGATGCAGTGAAACTCGGACTCAAAGTAGCTGCTGCAGTGAAGGAATTTCAAGCATTGGACACATCTGCTTTAGACAAATTTTCCCAACCTTAATGACACTGAATGGGTCGTGCCTTTCAGCATTTGAGTATTGTGTTCCAATGGCAGCCTCTTTTGCTATGAGTTGGCTTGCTAGTGTAATCATTGTAGTTTTGAGGTTGAGATAGTTTGTATTTTTTTTTTTTTGGAGGAGGGATGTTACCTGAAAACAATAATAGAGATAAGTCTGAAGATATATATACATATGTACATATCCAATCTTAACAGTAACATCCATGGTTTTACTTACTCCTATGTTGTTGTGTTTCACTATATTATAGAATATTAATATTATATATTTATAATTAAATTTGAATTATATTTATTTTGCATTCGGATACTTTGGTGAAATACTTTTTTCTTCATATATTTCAAATTTAGTTTTTTTCTATTTTTAATGTCAAAAATTTAGTATCCTAATTGATAAGATTTTGAAATAACTTCTGCTAATAAATCATGTCGCATTTTAAAACCAAAAAAAAATTCTTACATGAATTTAAAACTATGCAAGAAGGTGGAATCATTCTCATGAATCTCTTCCTTTTTATCATAAGTGATCTGCTTGTCCCGAAATGACTTGGCCCAATAGGGAAATCCTAATTCATTGGGCCTTTCGATACAATCAAATAGAAAGCCTCAAGGGTGTCATATCCTAGGAGCCCAAACTATGTGATTGAATAAATTCTCCTCTATCTGTTTCGGGTCGAGTACTCCTTCTCCTTCCCCTTCTTCAAACTCCGATTCGTATTTTTCATAAAGATTTATCTGATCAACGATAGAATAAGATCCATTTTGCATTATATATAAGGGGTTCCCTGGCTCGGACCGAAGAAGCAATGTTACTCAATCATTATCAAACTAACAGCGATCTTTTTCTGTCCGTGAGGATCCCACCAAAGCGCCTTCTACTTCTAATAGGCCATGAACTAGATTAGAATCATTCTCAACAAACCCATATGAAGCGATCCCATTTTTTTCATCGAGTTCGGGTGACCAAAGGTCTTGAGTGACCGATTCAGCAGAACAACTCAAAATCCAAGCTCAAAGTACCATTTGTACAAATAAGAATCTCCTTCGTTACATGATTTTTTCTTCATATAGATAGATATAGGATCTAAGGGGCAATCACTTATAAGTACATTTTGTACAACAACCGTTCCTATATGATAGAAAAGGATCTCATGATCTTGAACTGTTCTTACCTAGGATCGTAAATCCCAAGTTTGTCTATGACGAGCAGATCTAATTGTATTAGTGTCTATAATTGATTTCTTTTGTGTAATACTAATTGATAGGGCCTCATTGATAAGAGCTACAAGATCTCGTGCATTGGAATCCACGGTAATGGACCGGAATCCATTAGTATGGAATATTTTATTTTTCATTTAAAACCAAAAACCTTACAATTTCATATTCAATATTTTTATTTGCTTATTTAGCATATGGAAAGTGTCACCTAATCTAATTTAATAGAAGGTCAGCTATACTTTAATTATTAAATAAAAAAATAAAATTTTAACTATTAAATAAAAAAATATAAAGATTAAATTCTTGAAATTAAAAATAAATAAGAGTATATTTCAAATGTTAGAAGAATGTAGGTACTTGGAACAAGATTAGACCAATGTTTAAGAAAAGTAATGCCCTACATGAAATCAATTTCTCCTTAATAATCTTTCAACTTTAATTATTCCACTTAATTAAATAATAACGACGCTAAAGTAAATTATTAACCCTAATTATTCCAACTCTTTATGTTAAATAAATAAATAAAATTAATTAAAAATAATAATAAAATAAAATATTTAGGGTTTAGGATTATTTCGAGATTTGATTAGAGATATAAAAACTAATGGTATTTAATTAGGTGTTGATTGATGTATGATATTACTAATAAAGTCTAAACAAATAAAATGCAATAATGCCTTGAAAAATAACATTTAACATTATCCTAATCCATATTAAAGTCATATAAGATATATAAATAATTGTATAACACTAACATTATTGGATTAAAATATTACTTTCCTAGCAAGTAAAGGATTAGGAAACGATCCCTATAAAAAAAACCCCTATTTACCACTTGATCCAAGTCATCTGATTTAGAATATTACGAAAATCTTTCACCATGGCAGACACCATGAGTTTAATCATCATGTATGCATTGGTTGCATTATGGGCACTCATTATTGTACTGATTATGATACTTATGGTTGTCCTTTGTTTTCGCATGGATTCTTCCAACCGAGATCCCGAAATTGGGGTGTCTAACTATCCGATAGCTGAACAGGGCATGCAAGGACCACCATTGCAGAAGCAGCTCAAAGAAGCTTCAAGGCTGATCATGGTCGAGACCGCTGTTCAGTACAAGAACGAAGAAGGAACTGAATCGCGTTGCACCGAGTGTGTCAGATGCTTAGAAGAGTTCAAAGATGGAGATTCTTGTAGGGTTCTTACAAACTGCAACCATCTGTATCATCAACTTTGCATAGATGAATGGCTGGTTAAGAACTCGCATCGCCCCCTTTGTCGTGGTTCGACCATGTAACCATGTATTTTTTATTATTTTCAAGTATTTATCCGGACATGAGTATGAGGATATGATTACTCTTTAAATATTGAAATTCATTTAGAAAAGATTAAACGTATCTATAACCGACACTCACAGATAATAAATACAGTAACTACAAATATTTGAAGCGAATCCCATCATGTTCAAATTATATACAACTAATTTCAGACATCCTACATATTTGCATCTTTGATGAGTTTTATCCGGTTCTCTTTTTCAATGTTTGTGAAAGAATTTATGCAGTGGTACTAGGGGTGTTTAGAAGCTTCATCATGAAGTTGAACTTCACATTGGGTGCGGTCTTCGGCTGAGGCCAGTTTGCTCCTTCGGGCACGTTAATGCATCTGAAACCCTGGTCTTTGTACAGTTTTGTTGCACCAGGGTTGTTCAAATCGCAGTGCAATGCAACGGCACGGCAGCCCCAGCTCTTCGCTTGAGCTTCAGCCTTGGCTATGAGCCTTTTAGCTATTCCCTTACGACGGAATCTCTCCCGGACCGCAACATTTGATATGTATGCAATTCCAGTCCTGTGATAAAGATACAAGTGTGTTATTTAATAATCACAAGATTAATAATTAGAGTACTTTCTGCATGTAAAGAGTCGACTTCAATGAACAAAACAATGAACATCGATATATAATGGTAACAACGTCCAGCAGGTCTAATCTTACTATAATTGCTTAAAACTGGAACTCTATCATCTGCAGAACACCAATACGTAAGGTCTTGAGTTAAGAACTGTCTTCAGCCCTCTTAACTCGAGGTGATATATAAGGCCCCGAGTTAAGAACTGTGAATTGACAGAGGTTCATGCTGTCTCACCTCACTGTCTGTTTTTCAGCCCTCTCACAAACGTTTGCCGGAATATTTTCTGTCCTAGCCAGAAAACTCTGGTTACTTTCACTAAATAAGATTAACGGAGAAAGGAGGTTTAAATGAGTTCTCTTATCCCCGTAGGCTTTAACAGGCATCAATAGTCACATAGAACCATTCTTCAATAATGAACCTCTGGCATTGTGCAGGAAATTTAGTTTTCAAGACACCGACACCAGGCATCCTTACCAACTATTGATTCTATGTACGTTACCAAATGAAAATATCGAGAATGGAAAGACAACATAATTTATGTAGAAACTTTGCTAGGTTCACTTGGACTCTCATTGCTTATGAGCTGAAAAAGAAAAACTCAGTACAAAAAGAACCGATTAAAATGGAGAAAACCTGTCTTTTTCCATTCCTGGCATTTTGGTATGAAGGGGTAGACAAAGGGTTAGGTTTAGCAAACAAGGTTGGACTAAAATAGTCTGCTAATGGTCCTGAAAGCCTTATTTCGAACTAGAACACACTGTTCATAAGTTGTTAATGGATTCCAAAGACAGGACATGTAAGTTGTTTATTGATAACATTAATGGGGTGACATGCAAAATGTAAATTAAAGAAACAAAGACAAAGCTATGGTAAATTTGATGAGCTGCATTTACGCAAACATAAAACTGAAAATTTTCAGACTGTCATTTTGCATCCTAAGTAGTTAAAGTTTAACGAAACAAGTTTCTTATAGAGTAAGTTTCAAGTGGCATGTCTGTATTAAATGACATTAAACTAGTATAGAAGAGCAGCCAATAATTACACTCACCTTCTCTGTCGAAGTGGTCCTTTTCTAGGAAGAAAATCAGCAACGGTATCGATAGTTAATATACCAGTCACATACCCTTTATTAAGACTGAATTTTCCGTCGAAACCTCCGATTTTGAAATCTTCAGTTCCAAATAAAAACGTATCACCAACTGAACCACCAATGACAGCAACCAAACAAGTTCTCCGGCAACCAGGAGGAATAGAGAATCCAGACAACATCCCCACCAGTCTATCAACTCGTAGCACGAAATCCAAAGGGAAGGAATATTCGGGGAAGAACGAGCTGCAGTGAGTCTCAGCTACTTCCCAACAATCCTCTAACCGTGCCTCCCGAACAACAATCTCGGGAGACACAGTCGGAAAGAGATCGACAACTTGAGTAGCTCTACATGCTCCTACAAACAAATATAATCCACCTTTCTCAACAAAAATGACCTCTAATCATAGCAATTTCACTTTTATGATTCTTTTTATCCATATAATAGACAATCAAACATGAAATACCTGTTGAATGTCTAGCCAAAAAAAAGAAATAAACCCAGATTCCATCACTACCAACCTTCCATAAAAAAGGAATCATTCATAAATTCCATAAAAGAGGACACTTATAGTCAAAGCAAATTGGCAAATTCATAGCAAAGAACAAAAAATACCCAAATCCAATAACTTCATGTACAACTAAATTCACACGTAGACAAATGACAAAAACCCAATTTTTGTATTGAAAAACAAAAGAAAGGAATAATCTTTGACATGGGTTAAATCCCTATTCATCAAAAAATTTCTAAAAATACCCATTAAAGACAGAATCTTTACCAAATCTGGGGATTGATGATTCATTAGAAACCCTGGGAGAAGGAGGGAAAAAGGGTGGAGGCTGTTTGATTAAAAGGGAAAGAGGAGATTTTGAGGAAGGTGTTGGGGTTGATGATGATGGAGACAGTGTAAGTGAAGTACCCAATGTTAAGCTCCGCATTTCTAGGAGACTTGCTTGTCTTTCGTTTCACCTCACCTTGTCTCTGTTTTAACGTATGGAGATTCTTTGATTGTTGGGGAAGAGAAAGGGAATGAATTGAAGTATGAAGGAAGCAAAGGAATTTTGTTAACAAACAGACAAAAGGTAAGCAAAAGTAATGCTATGAATATCTTTGGACACAAATTTGTTTGTTCTTTTGTGTGGTTTGCTGACACTCTCCCTTCATTCACTGTTTATTTCAATGTTTTTTAAATCCGACAAGTGGTGAAACTAGTTTATTTATTGGTTTAATGGGATGAATTGAATATTAAATTATTATTAAAAATTTTTAAAAATAATTAATTCGGTTTTTAACAGGTTTAATTAATTGGTATCAATTTTTAATTTAATTAATTTAAATTTTTTAAATTAATATTTTAATTAATTTTTAATTCAATCAATTCAATTTAATTCAAATAATATTAATTTACGGCATTATTCGTAATTTTAACCCTTTTTCTACTTTAATTATTTCTTTCCTTTTTTGGCGAACATCTTTTTTCACTTTAATTATTTGCATATTTATTAATAATTATGTTGATCTGTTAATTTATCAGTTATAATTTAAATAAAAAGTAATGTTTTCTCATGCAGTATAATATTTGACACTCTAACATAAGTCTGATGTAAATTAAGTTTATAAAAACTATTATAATTAAAGGATTACAAAGTAGGTTTACACCTCAAATAATAGAGTGTTAAGAAATGTTATTTAGGAGAGACCCCAAAATAGTTTAAAATTTGTATATGGTAATCCACAAAATTAGTTATGTAGATATAAAAAAATTCTCTTATATCATATGATGAGATGCGATACTGTTTAAGAGATAAAGCTACACACAAACACTAAAGACGATTTATAAACTTTTTAATTTGAAACTTTGAAATGTTTGGAATATAATTAAGAGGAAATTTGTTATTTTAAGGTTTTATTCCCCATATTAACATCGCCATCTCAATCTAATCTAAAAAAAAGAATAAACATGTTTCAGCACACTCGAAACCAAGTTTTCATGCATTAGCAATAATGCCAATGTCAACTACTTTCTTGTTATTTTTATTTGTACTTGTATTGTCAACTTTTTTCTTGGACTAACATATTACATACAATGATTTGATTTTAATTTTGATATTTGTTTAGAATTTTTTTCTTTTAAGTATTATTAATAAGTTTTATAATAATTAATATTTTTTAAATTTAAATTATGCAACTGTGTAGTTACAATTTCTACTACCAAATACAACACAAAGAATTACAATATAATTACATTTTGTTAGCAAATTATAATTTATTGTAATTTCGATAGGATGTAGTTACTACCATCCATAGTAATTATTCTTCCATCTAATTACTCTATGGTGGTCAAGCACAATGTAATTATTTGTAATTACTTACACAATTATTTTAAGTCTCACTCTCAGCTAAGAATTGAATAGTGTAATTGGGATGTTATTTGTAATTACTTGCATAATTACTCTAATTCTCGTTCTCATGCTCCAATTACACCAAATATGTCATGCATGTGAAATTACAAACAAGTCATAATTACTTATTTGACCTTTCAATTTTACAAAAAAAAAGTCATTTCAGCCTTCAATTTAATATTTTATCTATTTTAAACCTTGAATTTGTACTATTATCAAATCACCCCAAAATTGATGGAAAATTTAACGTCTATCAACTTTGTTGATGTGGCGTCCACATGGCAATCCGTGTGTATGCCACGTTAACAATTAATTATTTTTAAAAAAATTACAAAATATTTTATACTTTTTAAATATTTTTAAAAATATTATTTGAATATTTAAATTTTAAGAAAATTAATTAATTACTAAAGTGACATTCACGTGGTTGTCAATATGTATGTCACATTGACAAAGTTAATTAACTTTTAAGGGCTAAAAAGGGTGATATTTAAATCCAATTATTTTCAACTTGGATAATGAATGAATCATTCTAATTTTGATATTATTCGATGTACTTCAACCAACTCCTACCGAAAGAATTAATTTTATTTTACTTATATATAATTAGAAGAGACAAAAGCTTCTAATCATGGAATATTCTATTTTTATATATAACTGTAACCAGAAAAACATTAATTATTAATTATTAATTATTAATTGTAAAAAAAGATATACATAGAGGAGATACTTAAAAGTATTTATAATCTATCTCTAACCTTTAAATTAGAGAATAATGCGCTTCAACGCACTCGAATCTACGTTCTCCTAGACTGATAACAATATTAATACCAACTAAACTAAGACTCAGTCGACAAATATTATATATCTTTTAATTGCAAAAAGAAGTTTAGAAAAGTAAAAGAAATTTTAAAAAATAAAATATTGAAAAGGATTTTTAGTTAAAATAATTATATGTTATTCACTTTACTCACAAATTGATACTTAAGTTATACAATTTTTTTTTATTTTGGTATTTAATTTTTTGACACAAGTAGTATTTAAATTTTTTTTTCTAAGTTAATATCTCTATTAATCAAACTCTTAAATCTATTTAAAAAAAATGCTTAATCTATAAAATGCTACCTAATTATGCATTTTTCTCATTTTGACTCTAAACAATTTTTTTTTATCACAAGTGGTACCTAAACTATCGTTCAGTTACCCATATTACACAAAATTGTTATATTCGTTAAAAAGAATCCAGTCAATAATAGTCTGCCACGTCTAGACCTGATCATGGGCTAAGTTGGGTTGAAGAATATTATAGGCTCGTTTTTTAGGTTCGGGTTCTGCTCGACCCTTAAAAAATGGGCCTAAAATTTTGTTCAAACCCATCTTAGATTAAAAATGCTAAACCCAAGTCATACTCGACCCACCCGCATTAATTTTTTTAGAATTTTTATATAAAAACAAATTTAAAAAACATAATACATCAAATACACTAAAACATTAAAATATATATTTCCCAACAAATTAAAAATACATTAAAAAAAGTGTTTATATTTAAATAGCATTAAGATAGTTGCAACTTAACAAGTAAATGTCTCTAAAATAGTAGCAAAATTAACAATAAAAGAAGAGTTATACAATATCCAAATAATAAAAACAAAATAGTAGCAATATAATAGTAAAATGGTAGCAAAACAACAACCTAACAACAATAAAACAACAACATAACAGGAACAAAACAACAATGGAAAAAGTTTAAGCTTATTCGGGTCGAGTTGGGCTCAGGCCAAAAAATCTTACTTGAGGCTTGACTCATTTAGAAAACGAGTCTTATTTTTTGTCCAAACTCATTTTTTGGGCTTATATTTTTACACAAACCCTCTCATTTTTTAGGCAGGTCATTAGGCCTAGATGAGTAACCCAGCCCATAATCAAGTCTAGTCATGTCATTAAATTTTTAAAAATATTTTTTAAATTCTTTTATTTTCTTACATTCTCTTTCTATTTTTTCTTTTTTCCTTTTTTTTTCTCTCCTTATTCTTTTATAATGTATGACAATATCAGTGATGGCTCGAAGTTCGTCCTCCTGAGATTAATATGCTAGCGATTAATTCTGTTTTTGAACTTCATTGCTTTCTTGACAAGACTGGAAAATTTATTTTATTGATCAAAACTAGTATTTTTAAAACCAAACCGAAATGGCTAGTCAAACTGATTGGACTGAAAATCGATTGGGGTATCGGTCCGAAGATAAGATTGAACTGATTGTTTTATAAACTGATATAGGTCAGTTAAACCAAGATAGAAAACAATTAAATTGGTTTCCTCTATTATTTAAATAAATTTTTTTTATTTTTATGATTTTTAATAATTTATTTGATTGAACCAGAAGAACTAATTAAGTTGAGAACTGATGACTTAATTGATTCAGTCATCTCCTGATTTCAAAGAAAGAAAAAAATAAAAACGGTAATATATATATTTATATATATATAAAGAGAAAATAATATTTTTTTTTATCTTTTTTGTCACATGTCAAATTTTAATTGGTTATCTTTTTTATAAAAAAATGATTTAATGGTTTAACTAACAGTTGAACTAACAAATGTACCAATTTGGGAAAAAAGTAGTTTCGGTACCACTTGTAACTAAAAAATATTTAGGTACCAAAATGAGAAAAATATATGATTTAGGTCCAATTTATGAGTTAAGCTTCTTTTTTAAATAAACTTAATAGAACTAATGGAGACACTAACTTGGGAAAAATAATAATTTAAGTATTACTTATAAAAAAAAAAAAGGTTGAGGTATCGATATGGTTTAGGTGGTTTAGCCTATATTATTATTTTAATATCTTTTATTACTTCCATTTCTTATATCTCCAACTTAGTAATTCATGTTTCACTTACTAAAAATATTAAGTTTAAGAAATTTAAAAAAAGTTTAATGTAATATTTGGTACCCGAATCTGGTACTTTTTTTCTAATTTAGTATTTAATTTTTTTTTAGCTTAATTTTGGTACTTGAGCTTGACGCTTTTTCCTAATTTGATACTTAAATTTTTTTGGGTTCAATTTGGTATTTAAGCTTTTTTTTAGGTTCAATTTGATATCTAAATTTATTAAATGTTGTACAAATTACGCAAAACACTAACGATATTAATTTTTTTGTTATGCTACAAAAATATTATCAGTATTAGAGGAAATTCATGTTTAAAAAAATAGGAATTGAGATATGCTTAACGAATTAATATTAAATAAGGAAAATTTTTTTTTAAAACCCAAATTAAAAGAAATCCATTACTTTTAATTAATAAATTAATTAATTAAATAAATAAACTAAAAGTAATTGAACATATAAAACACAAAAAAAATATCATATCATTTGTCACACATCGATCATACATTGATTATTTATGCTATCTCATAAAAAAAATAACATTGTTAATATATTGGAGTAATTTGTAAAACGTTTGACAAGTACCAAATTAAACAAAAAAAAATTAGGAACCAAATTAGGAAAAAGAGTCAAGTTTAGGTACCAAATTTGACCTCCCAAAAAGTTTAAGTACCAACTTAAGAAAAAGTGTCAAGTTTGGGCACCAAATTGGACCAAAAAAAGAATAGGTACCAAATTAGAAAAAAAGCCAAGTTTAGGTACCAAATATTATATTAAGCCAAAAGAAATAATTTATTCTTATTTCTTCCAATTATTTCAATCTATACCTTACTGGCCATAATAAATACATATTTGCGAATATCCAAATCGTTTTCAGTTTCAACCCATAATTCAAAACCCGGTTCATAAAAACCAAACGGGTCAATATAAAATCCCAAAATCCACCAAAAAGGGGGTCACTCAAACCAAAGAGGCAGGCGGAGAAACGGTTTTTTTTCGGGTCACCACTCACCATCCCCCCTTGAGAGATCCCGGCCGGCGGGACCTCTCTTTCTACCTTTCCATCTCCATTTTCCGATAAACTTTAGTAACCAAAGAAAAAAGAATTTACGATAAATGTTTGAAGCTTCTATTAGAATCTTCTGGATCTTTCTCTAAGAAATAGTTAGGGTTAGGGTTTTAGTTCTTTTTTTCTTCTTTTTGTTTTTCTTTTTTGAAACTAGAAAGAGCTATGTCTGGTCTACATCGGTCTTCGAGTGCGCCATTAAAGAACGGTCTTCCTCCTCAAGAGCTTCTTGACGATCTCTGCAGGTTTCAACTTTTTCTTTTTCTTTTGTTGACCGATAATTTAATGTTTGAGTTCTAGTGTTTTTCTGACTAGTTCTTGGGTTTTTTTAAAATGCTTTTTATAGAATAAATTGTTAAGTTAGGTTTATTAGCTCATGTTCCTTGTTTGGAAATATCTGTTTTGGAGGTTATTATGAAAGTTAAACCTAGTTTCATATTGCATATTTTGGTATAGGGAATTCTTAATTGCATTGCTTTAGAACTTGATAGAAAAATAATTTGATTTGGAAGCTTGATCCTTTGTATTAATTGAAGAAGCTGGTGTTTAGACCCTCAATGTTCAGATCCTTGTTAAATATTGTTAGGCCATGTATTTTTAGTTGGATAACTTTTTTTTTTTTTTTGCTGTTGATAGATTGATAATGATGTATTTTGAAGATTGTTAGTGAGTGGGACTAATAATGTGGTGTGCAGATTACTGTATAGATTAAAACTTAGTGGGACTGTGGAGTTGTTAGTTTGTACTGCTACCAGCCTGCTTGATGAGCATGGAGTTATGGAACTTTGATCTGTAATTTCAAATGTTTGTTTAATCGAAACAAACTGTGATCCATGCAGATATTTCTATCCTAGCAAATGATGATGTTATTGCCTCATTTCTTAACAAATTTGTAGTTGCAAATTGTGAGGGTCATTCCAGCTATATCCGAAATCCTTGATTAATAACAAGATAAATAAGTTATTTACTGGAACCACATATGTTATTGAATCGGTTACTGTATCCTGAATCTCAAAAAAGAGGAAAAAGACTGAATATTGTGCGATCTGTTCAATTGGTATAAAATATATTGACTTTGAGAGAAAAGATTGAATTCAAATACCTTATTTTATTTATTTATTAAAGTTTTATTTTTGTCAGAGGGCAATATAGATGGTATATCCTGTTCCGGGGAATGCACTAAACGGGTTAAATGATATCTCTGGTTTTGTAGTAGCTGTTTGTGAGACTAATCATAAGTATAAGGCTTAAGGTTAAGAGTCTTTAGATCCTTGTCATTTTCTTTTTATTCCCCCTCTTGATTTTATCTAAAGCTTACTGCTAATAATTTTTGTGCAGTCGGTTTGTTTTAAATGTTCCAAAAGAGGACCAGCAGTCATTTGAGAGAATTCTTTTCCTTGTGGAGTATGCACATTGGTTCTATGAGGACAACACAGTGGAAAAAAATCCATCACTGAAGTCATTGAACCTAAAGGAGTTCACCTCTTTATGTATCCTATATTTTATGCATCTTTTACTGTTATGTGATATGTTGTTATCAATAAGGGTCCACCACTTAAAAGCATGGGTTCTATATAATGATTTTGTGAGCTCTGCACACTTTAATATTGTGATTGGCTAATTTCATTGAATTTATTATAGGTGATATACTCCCCTAGTTTATGTTATGATTGCAGAAGTTTGAACTTCTATTTCATAGAATCTGTACTATTAGGAAAAGGAAAAATAATATTTTTTAACAGGGAGTTGGAGCTTGAGCTTATTATATCTTCTCTCTTTGAAGATGATGGCCTCAGATTCCATCCTTTTTTTCCTCGATGCAATTGAATGCAAGAGTTTATACTATTCAGTGTAGTATTAGTCTAAATTCTTTTTGAGTTAACATTTTATTTTACTGTTGGAAGATTATCTTTATGGCATTTTCTGATTTCTTTTTGTTATTCCATACTGAGTATGGTCTGTGTTTTTGTCTCTGTTATCAATATTCTCTATTTCCTTTACTGGTTCCAGTGTTTAACAGCTGCGATGTTTTAAGGCCTTATGTTGCTCATATAGATGATATTTTTAAGGATTTCACTGATTACAAGGTTCGAGTTCCTGTAACTGGGGCAATTATTTTGGATGAAACATATGAACGGGTGAGTCTCTTCCTTTTGCTAGATAAAAACAAGAAGTCCTTTGACCTTTGTGTTCCTTTTTTTTTTTCTTTTTTGAGTAATTCGCTTTTTGCCCAAGTTGACTTCATTGCACTTCTATGCTCAACTCTAATACACTTCTGGCATAGGCATTCATGTGTTTGTGCTTAAGAGCAGAAGTTTTTCTCGTATCTTTTTTTTTTTTTAAATCACTTCTTCACTCTCTTGATAAATTCATCGGAGATTTTGTGTTAGTGCAACTGTATTTCTTGGGTTTTTCATTCAAATGTTGTTTTCTAATTGGTGGAACTCAATGAAAGCTATTCTTTGCAATTAAATTCAGGTTGTATAACATTTTCTAGGATTATCGTATATGTTGATGTTAATTACTGAACTTTCATTCTATGATGTCTTTGTGTTTGTTGCTGCAATTAATAGTGCATCCTAGTGAAGGGATGGAAAGGGACAAGCTGGAGTTTCCCACGTGGGAAAAAGAACAAAGACGAGGAGGACCATGCATGTGCCATTCGAGAAGTAAGCTTATTTATAATGGATTAGGTTTTAGTATTGTTGGCTATTTTTTGAAGAGCTGGAAACTGATTCCTAAAGAATCAGATTGGAAGTGTATTTCCTTTGACTGATAGTTTAACCTCTTGTGACAAGGTGAATCTATTCTCGTGGTTTGAGACCTTCAGATGGTTGTAATTAGACTCTACTAGGTGGAGATGGCTACAGAGTCAATGGTTGTTTCAGAATGATCTTGGTCTTTAGTTGTAACTGACATAGATGAGGAAGAAATGTGGAATCTACATTACTTTATTAACTAACTTCCCATATCGGTTCATTTACCTCTCAAAAATAAAAGCTAGAGTAGGGTTGCCAGTCTCTCTATTAAATTTGTCATTTAACTTCATCAGTGGTAGGCAGCCATTGTATGAGTAAATCATTACTTGTAATTTATTCACTGCATGTTTCCATTCTTGTTTGGAGAAATAATAGAGCTGATATTGTGGCACCAAAAGGGATGCATCTGGTTTTTGATGATAAGGGAATCCAAATAACTACTGATTACTCTTTGAAATCTTTGTTTCCCGTTTTCTCTTTTTTCTTTATACTTCTGTGATTGTTGATGTGCATCCAATGAAAATACAGGTCTTAGAAGAAACAGGCTTCGATGTTTCAGCTCTCCTAAACAAAGATGAATACATTGAAGTAATATTTGGCCAGCAGAGAGTGCGGCTCTATATAATTGCTGGCGTAAAGGATGATACTCCCTTTGCCCCACTTACGAAAAAGGAGATCAGTGTATGTGTTTCTTTTGTTGATAAGTGTTATTACTTGTTCATAAGATTTGGAAGGTTACAAAAGATTTAGTGGCCTGATAGAATTCCAGTTTTAAGCAACCCTTGTATATGCAGTTGACTTCTCCTTGCAACATCAGAGCATTTATCCAATTAACTTGTGTTCAAAATGCTCAGTCCTCGAGCAATTTCACATTTGGGCTTTTTTAATGGTTAATGCCTGTCCACTATAGATGTTAGGCATTTGCCTTACCTGTCATTACTTGGTATTTTGCCGCCTTATGGAAATGACAAAAATTAAGAGAGTCCTTTAAACAACTGTCTTTACCAAGGGATGGAGAGGATATCTGAGACATTGCATCTCTTAGAAATTAATGATGTTGACAGCCTGCCTGCTATTATCTGGTTGCAGGAAATTGCATGGCACCGGATTGATGATCTTCAGCCTGCAACTAATGAAGTAATATCTCGTGGGATCACTGGCCTAAAGCTTTATATGGTGGCCCCATTCTTAGCGTCAGTATTTTTTTTTTCAACTACATTGTGATTAATTTTCACATGCATTTCAATTGTTGAGTAAAGTGCTCATATATGATGTCTGTATGCAGATCTCTGAAATCATGGATTTCAAAGCATCCGTCCCCACTACCTCCTAGACCAGATTTGCCTCTAAAAGGTTTTTCCCTTCCCTTTATTTTAGAAGGTGATTAGTATTAGGCTTTTGTTTATCTTATCAACGGAAGACTAGAAAAGGGGATGAAAAGGAAAAGTAGTCGAGTGAATGGAGGAGTTGGGATTTTGTGAACCTTAAGTGACAAGGGCAGTTGGAGAAAGTAAAATAATCAAATCTACTCTTTCCATCTCCAACAGTTCTTTCGTTAGTAGAGAGATTATATGTGAAGAGGTGAAATTCAGATAAGATAATATAACTGCTCAGAATTCAGCCTGTGACCTGTTGGTTGGTTTGGGCAGAAGAATGATATTATAGCTCATAATTGAATCGCATAAAAGTATTCGTAAATGTAAATGTCAGTTTGTTTAAGATGTTTGAGCTAACCAATTTAAAACACTAATTGGAGCTTGATATGAGCGTTGCATGTTTTGCTTTATAAGTACTTATCTTTGTCATTAATTAAACTCAACCACTGTGATTTTGCATTCTGGCCTTACCTTAATCTACTTATGACTCCTTATATTTTCAAAAGCATATCGCTTGTAATTTTGATTAGTTGGTTGTAGTGTAATTACTTAAGGTTATATGTTCTCTAAAGACTTCGGGTACCTTGGAGATGTTTTAGTGTGTGTTTTCTGACGAGTTTTTCAAATTGGCAAGGGGTCTCTATTTGGAAAGCAAAGAACAGTTCCATAGGAAGTAACTCAATGATTGTAGAGAGCCAATCGAATAAGCTTCAATCCGATGCTAAGCCGCCTGATACTGGTCCTGGAAAGAGCTTCAGAAACTTTAGATTTGATACGGCAGCAGTATTAAGAGCATTGGAAGGTAGCTTTTCTACCTGAAGATCAGACCAAGTTCTTACTGTGACGTCCTTTATGTTGGTATAGGTGGGACTTTTGGTTGCTAGAACTTGTTCACCTGTAAAACCAAACAGCATCATCGCCCCAATCGGTTGTATATTCTTGTGGTCATGTCGGGGTTTGTTTGACATGTAAATTCTGTATAGAAAAAGAACCTTTGGTGGCAATGTATGCTGTGGTCTTGTTCATTGTTATATGTAAGTCAAAAACTGGTGATTGGTGAAATATTAAAATACTATAGTCCCCTTTGTACGGCTAACAGCTACATCGCTAAAAGCCGCTGCTCACTTGGTTGATTTCTTGTTATCAAAATGTTGTATTTGCTCTTCTTAGTAGCATTTCGATTAAGATCCCTGTTTCTTTAATGTAATTGATTCATGGACTTGGTTGATTTAGTGCTTAATTGCCTATGTTATCTGATTTGAATCGGATATGTATGTGCTAATATATGAATACGTTATAATATATATTTTTTAAACTCTAAAATGAGGTCTTCATATGGTCATTAGGATATGTTATATACAATGGGTGATGGAGATGAATACTTGAGAAAATGAAGAATCCAATTGTTTGAATCTGATGAATTAGATACTAATTCGGAGAGGGATTTTGAATCGATATGGATTGATTGGATTGGGTTTTTTTTTAAAAATCTTTTTTTATTATTTTTTGAAACTTCTAATCAAATCAGTTGAATCTGTGCGCGATTCGACCACCATTGATCTGGTTTAAGAAATATTGAATCCATGAGCAGATAGATCTAGTGAATATTGGGTGAGATAGTGCACGAACTAGGTGGTTTGTAGGCCCGACTTCTATACAGAAGTTGGGTTTTAGACAAAAACATTTTTTTGTTGTCGGGTTTTAGACAAAAACTCTTTTTTGTTTTCGATTGGCTTGGGTTGATTTGAATTCTAATTAAATAAAATAATTATTTTAATATATAAATAGTAAATTTGGTTTATTGAGTAGGGCTTCATGAGATGGTTTGGATATAAAAAACATTGTAGTTAAGAAATGAAATGCGACTAAAGAAATTGAAGATAAGACATAAAAGAATATATTAATAGATCAATTTATATAAACGTAAAACACATTATAATCAAAGTTATGACATTAACATCAAATAAATTCATTTTGAATTGCTTTATTGTTACCACAGACAGAAGGACTGTATTTTGTCGTAAAAATCTAAAAAAAAAAAAATCTCTTTGAATATTCAGAAAATAAAATAAATAAGAAAACGTCTACTCCATTTCTTTGGCATGATATCTGCAAATTGATTCAGATGCTTTTTTCTTAAAAATAATTTATCTACAACGTCTATATATATATATATTATTTTAAGAAAATGAATTTAGGTAATTTTGTCATGTGAAAAATAAGGATTTTAAGATAAGATTTTTTTGTATAAATTGTGGTGCTAACAAGTTAAAAGTGATTGATGGTTAAAGGTCATGGAATCGTCGATTGAGTCGTTCGAATGGTATTGACATTGTTATCAATGTAAGAGGAAATGAGCTTGAATGTGCTGAAGTATTTTATTCTCCTATTTAAGCATTGAGGAGGAACTATAGGTAATTTTAAACATTGTATCAAAAAGAAAATGAAATAAAATTAATGTTAAAAAAAAAATAAAATCAGCCATGAATGAATAAATAATAATAATTTAAAAAACAGACTAAATAATAATTAAAGAGAAAACTGAGTGTTGTTTTCTTTCTATATGGAGTTTTGGTTGGCTGTTAATGTTATCACATCAAGTGCTAAGCAAAGCATGATGGTAGTTCCAAGGGACCACCAGCAAACCCGTCTCCTTACCTTTTATACCATCAAGGATTTCAAGCTGGACCACGGCTGTATATATATTTAAGGGTTTAATTATGCTTTTAATCTCTATAGTTTTAGGACATTTAAATCTAGTCCTCTTACTTTTAATTTAGGAATTTCTTTTTGAAGTTAGATGTACATGTTAGAGTTGTGTGACTTAAATCCCGTTATTTATTAAAAAAATAAAATAAAGAGGCAAAATAGGGGGATCTGTGGGGGCGAAGGATCGAGGTCATAGCCTACCACAAATCCCCATTAAGCAGCAAATCGATATGGACCATACTGCACAAGTTGAATTAGTATAGGATTAGACATTGATTATAACATTGTTGTTTAACACTTTAATAGATGTAGTCGAACTCCTTGTATTGTGTGTTTTTCAACATAATGAATTTATCCTTCTCTGCCCGTAATTTTTCCTAACAAGGGTTTTCATGTAAAATTTGTGTTCTTATTTTTTATTTTTTATTTTTTATTTCTTATTACTTTGCGATCATTTTATTGCCATGATCGATGTTTATTATAACAATACATGTACACAAACTTAACATATCTGAGTTGATTATAATCAAAATCAAGCATTTCAAAGCACAAGCGACTTATATACCATAATACAATTTACATGGTGAAATCTTAAGTCATAAATCTAGAGAGAACCTACACATAATTTGGGTAAAAATACTACAGAGGCACTTGTACTAAGAGTAAGTTTGTATTTTGCTTCCTCTGCTAAAAAAATGGGCTAGTTAGTTTCTGTATGTTGTTAAATATGACTTCTATTTTCAGTCAAATTTGAGAAATAATATTTCAGTTAAACTCTGTTTACTTGTTTCAATCAAACACTAATTAGTTTAAATTATTTTATTATTATTTGACTTATAAATTTAGCCTATAAATAGGCTCTTTTACACCCTTAGAATTGACACCCCATTAGAGATTAGAATTCATAACACATTTAGAGAATTTTATGTTTACGTTTTGTGGGTTCTTTGTTTTCGGGTTTTCGGGGTTTAGTTTTTATCTCCATCTTTTGTACTCTTCGTTCTTTTGCCATTATAGTAAAATTATCTTTGCCCGTGGTTTTTTATCCTCTTTGAAGGGGTTTTTCCACGTTAAATTTGTGTGTTCAATTTCTCAATTTATTCTGCTATTTTCTTGTTCGTTATTTAATCGGGTCGAAATCCTAACAAGTGGTATCAAAGCTAGTTCAATTTTCATAGATCAACCCATTCAAAGATGGAAACAACAAGGTTTGAAATTGAGAAGTTCGATGGTGAGACAAATTTCAATCTGTGGCAAGTTCGGATGATGGCAATCCTAGTTCAATCCGGTTTGAAAAAGGTTGTTACTGGGAAAAAGCCTGAGAATCTAAATAAAACAGAATGGGAAAAGCTTGATGAAAAGGCTTTGTCTGCAATCCAGTTGTGCCTCGTGAATATGGTATTGCAGGAGGTATTGATGGAGAAGACCTCATCCGCTTTGTGGAAAAAGTTAGAAACTCTTTATGCGACTAAGTCTCTGGCTAATCATTTAGTGTTGAAACAACGTCTATTTACGTTTCGCATGAACGAAGGTAAGCTTCTTAGAGATCACATCTGTAACACCCCCTAACCCCAAACCGTCCCGGAAGAGAGTTATGGAGCATTACCGGAGTTTATAGAATAATTACACACAATTTCATTTACTTTCTTATGTTCATGTCAAAACTGTCTTCTTGAGTAACAGTCACTAAAATATTTATATCTAGAGTTATGAAACTCCAAATTAAGTTCCGTTAATTTTTCTTAAAACTAGACTCATATACCTTTCTACCATAAAATTTTCAGAATTTTTGGTTTAGCCAATTAGTACAGTTTATTCCTCAAAGTTACCCCTGATCTGCTGTTTGACAGTTTCGACCTTTCTTTACTAAACTTTAATTATCTCATAGCACAGGACTTGGATGATGTTCCCGTTTATTTCTCTTGAAAATAAACTCATTAAAGATTCTAAGAATATAAATTATAGCCTGTAATTATTTTTATACAATTTTTAATGATTTTCCCAATTCAGAATAGGGAATTCCAAAATCAATCTGACATTGTCTCACAAAAATTCAAATTCATACCAAATTAGTCAAATCCTATTTTATACCATAGCCAAATCTAAATTTATTTATTTCATCCTTACATTTACAATTTCAAAATGACATACACATAAGACATCCTAAGTACATGCCATTACCAATAATTAACACACTTTACCTTAATGAATTCGGGATCGGACTGGGATGCTGATTCAACGTACTATCTTTACTTAACCTGCGCAAGGAAACAAACCGTACGCTGAGTATGGTATACTCAGTGGTATTTCTATAATCCGAACACTTGGTAATATAGCAATTAAACTTAAAATCACAATGATAAATATAACCATTCATTTATTTATTTTATAGATAAGTTTCATTTACTTACCATAAACATTCTATACAAGCCATATAACAAACACAACAACATATTTGCTCAATTCTTTTCATTTGCTTACTGTATAAATTCTTTCAATATATTCACAATTCACTTGTATTCACACTTTACTTCTTAACAATATACCATTTTAATTCATTCTAACATCAATCATCATCCATTTGAACTTCACTCATTTCATGAACCTTTTGGTTCATGTTTTCAATCTCATATCTCAATTTCAATTCTCAATTCAATTTCTCATTTCATTCCAATAGTTCAATCAATCAAATTCACTCGATTTATCTTTTCACTTATTTACCCCTATTAATAAACCCGGACTTTAACGGATACACGGATTCCAACCCAAACACACCAGTACGGCACATTGTGCCTAAAACGGTACATAGTACCTGATCAGTATACGACACATAAAGTGCCTAAAACGACACACGAGGTGCCTAATACGACACACGAGATGCCTGAAATACGACACATAAAGTGCCTAATCGGTAAAGCCGGCAAATCCCGTACACTTTCAGATCCTATGGCATGCCAATTATATCCGACTTAGGCCGACTAGTTAATAGGGTATTTCATTCACTTTCTCAATTTAATAATTCTTTCATCAATATCTCATTCAGATAATTACATATATTTATCCATTTTCACAATTCATACAATTTCATTCAATTTAACAATATATTTCAATTATTCACATTAATTCATAATTCAGTACAATTCAATTCATTTTTCAATATCAAATATTCAAATTTCTACATAAATCATATATATTATATAATTCAATCAATATAAATTCAATTAAAATAATTTCAATCAATATAAATTCAATAAAACAGATATTCATAAATCAATTCAATATAAATTTATCACACACTAAATCAATTCATTTCAATTATAAAGACACAATACAAATAATTCCCATCTTAATTATTTATCATAATATTTATCCAAAATTCAATTATCATAATTGCATAATATCTCATTCACACACACACACACACACACACACACACACATATATATATTTATATATTTATAATATATAATTCAATTTAATTCGATCAATATAAATTCATCACATACCAAATTAATCCATTTCCATTATAAACACAATAATTCTCACTTCAACATTTATTAAATGCATTGAATAAAAAAATATAACAATTAATAACTAGGTTCAGATTATAGAAATACAAACCGTATTTTCTCGAGCTAACTTCCTTTGTCTTTGCCATTTTTTTCCTTGCTTAGCCGAGGTTTCCCGAGACAACATTAGCTACGGGAATTAAAACAATTCATATTCGTTAATTCACTACTAATTTATATCTAATTAATACAATTTTTATTCAATTTCTACTTTAATTTCAATTTAATCTTAACTAGATTCACTTACTTTTTCTATCTCAATTCATTCTTCATTTCTATTCAAATTTTGTCCAAACTCATACTTAACTATTAAATTTCCAGCATATTTTCATAATTTCGAATTTATTTCCATTTAATCCCTAAAACTCAAAACTTATAGCTTAGTTTACGATTCAATCCTTTATTCAATTCCAATCAAAATTTCTATCAAATAAACCCCCAATTCCATCATTTTATTCAACATGAACCATACTTAGAAATCTAATGACTTTCAAAATTTCTACTTAAAACAAGTAGTATTTATCTCTAGGATTCCAAAAACTCAAAAATCATAAGAAAAGGGGCTAAATTGACTTACCAAATTAACTTGGAACCTTTAAAACCTTATTTTTCCCTTTTTCTTTTCTTCCTTTCTCCCTTCTCTGTTTCGTCCCCTGCTATTCTGTTTCTTTCCTCCTTTTATTCTTTTGTTTCTTTTATATATATAATGACAATAATAACTATAATAAAAATCTATTTAATAACAAATATTTATTTAACACTTGTACCAATCATTTTTATACACTTGTTTTTCTTCTTTTTATATATATATATACATATATATTTAATAATTTAATAATATAAATAATTCAAGAAAAATCTTGATTTTTCTTCCATTCACCGCCTCATTTCATGGGTATGGCTTAATTGCCATTTTGATCCTTTTATTTTCTATTACTTTAAAACTAAACTTTCACATTATATTCAATTTAATCTTTTATTCAATTATCCCTAATTAAGCTAAATTTACTTAATTAAACTTTAATTAATCACTTAACTTCATAAATATTTTTACTTTTTTTTAATAAATATTTTCTAATCCATTTTTCAGAAACGATGACCCGAAAATAAACTTTTATAAAAACCTTAAAGTTCGGGTCGTTACAACATCAGTCAATTTATTACTCTTTTAAATGATTTAAAGAATGTTGAGGTTCATATTGACGATGAAGATTAGGCTATGCTATTATTGTGCTCTTTACCCCCTTCATACGAGTCTTTCAGGGAGATTCTAATTTATGGCATAGACAAACTCTCGTTTGAAGATGTGAAGGGTCATTTGTTGAGTAGAGACAAACTCGACAATAAGCTTCATTTGGATAGCAAGACAGATAGGCAAGCTTCCATTTTGGTAGCATCAAAGAAACGAGATAAAAGGTGTCGCTATTGTAAAAAGTTAGGTCATGTCAAACCAGATTGTTATAAACTGCGAAATAAAAAAAGCTGCTGAGAGAAACGAGGAAGATGTAGCTGGTGCTAATTTGGCCGATGAAAATGGGGATGATTTCTTGTTAGTGTCAACAAGTGATAACACCAAGCTCACGTCCAAGTGGATCCTAGATTCAGGATGTTCTTTCCACATGTGTCCCAATAGAGAATGGTTCTCCACATACAATTCGATTGAAGGTGGAGTTGTGCGCATGGGAAACGATTCATCTAGTAAGGTAATTGGTATTGGTACTGTTAAAATTAAGATGCACGATGGGACGATTAGGACACTTTTAGATGTCAGATATGTACCTGATTTACGAAAGAATCTCATCTCCTTAAGTATTTTAGACTTGAAAGGATGCAAAATCAACATCGAGTCGAGCGGTATTAAAGTATCTCGTGGAGCTCTCGTTTTGTTAAAAGGTAAAAGAACCGACAGTCTTTATATTCTGGAAGGTTATACAGTGACCAGTGAAATCAGACGTCCCTCGTCCGTTACGGAGTTGAAGTCAACTTGTTTGGAGCGGAGGCAACTTGGTCATAGGAGGGAAAAAGGTATGACTGTTTCGTTTAAGAGAGGTTCTCTTTTGGATGTAGGTTTTGAAAAATTAGGGCACTGTGTTCATGAAAATCAGACCCAGGTTAGTTTTGATTTGGCAGTGTACAAGTCGAAGGCTAGTCCAGTTTCTAAGCACAAATTCGACTCAGTTAATTCCCTGCATAGTTCAAGATAGGCTCGTGGCGGGCTTTGGAAAAGATGGCGTTGTGGAAATATGAGTCAAGGTGGAGATTTGTTAAATATGACTCCTATTTTCAGTCAAATTTGAGAAATAATATTTCAGTTAAACTATGTTTACTTGTTTCAATCAAACACTGATTAGTTTAGATTATTTTATTATTATTTGACTTATGAATTTAGCCTATAAATAGGCTCTTTTACACCCTTAGAATTGACACCCCATTAGAGATTAGAACTCATAACACATTTAGAGAATTTTGTGTTTACGTTTTGTGGGTTCTTTATTTTCGAGTTTTCGGGGTTTAGTTTTTATCTCCATCTTTTGTACTCTTCGTTCTTTTACCATTATAATAAAATTATCTTTGCCCGTAGTTTTTTATCCTCTTTGGAGGGGTTTTTCCATGTTAAATTTGTGTGTTCAATTTCTCAATTTATTCTGCTATTTTCTTGTTCGTTACTTAATCGGGTTAAAATCCTAACACAAATCAATCCTTTCGATTAAAAATTTTATCCATTTCTATTGGTAAAAATTGGCATGGCTGATGTAATAACTAGGCATTGAAACTACCTCATGTTGATGTATAAAGACAAGCTTTTAACAGTAGAAATAGATTAAATTTTAACAGAAGGACGTATTTGCTCTTTGATCTAACATACAGAGGCTAATTTGCTCATTTTTTAATAAAAATGACAAAATGCAATCCGACTCCTAGTATAATAGCCTCTATGGTACTTTTACCTATAATTTGCACATAGTGGGAATTAAACCTAAACACTGGATTTAAACTTTTTTTTAATATACAATTTTTCCTAATGAAAATCTCATTGCTCTAAATCCAAAAATTCAATTTTCCTATTCTTTTGATTAATTATTAAAATCCAATTGAGAAATTTGTATTAAATTGAATTACGTTATATTTTTAAAATAAAATAGAATTGTTCATTTGCATGTGACGAATACACTATCTTCACTCTTTTAAATTAGATTACTAAAGTGTATATATATATATATATATATGATTCATCACCAACTCATCCCTCCATTCACTATCTTCACTATGTATAAAATCACGTGCTTTATTCTTGTCTTCAAAACCCTTCAGTCCAGTCCCTATCTCCAAGGTATTCCTTCTTTATTTGGCATAATGCTTGATCTAGTCCTTAAACCTTTTTTTCTGTCACTTTGGTCACAATTTTCTTTTTCTTTATCACGTTGGCACTCAAATTTCAAATTTTAGTTCAATTACTTTTCTTTTTTAATGGAAAAGCTGGCACTGACATGGTAATTCCACGTAGCAATTCACGTGTACTCCATTATTTTTGTAAAAAAAAAATCTTATAAATTTAAGGTTCGAATCTTAACATACCCTTATTTTTATTTTCAATTTTAACATCGCAATTTCAGGATTCGAGTTCTAATAAATGCAATAATTTCAAATCAAAATTTAGAGACAGAACAAATTCATTGATGCGCTTTAAATGATAATTGAGAGGTTTATTGTTCATAATAAAAGCTTCCATCAATTCTTACTTTGTTATGTTAAAGTGGTCCTCTTACTCACTTTCAACGTGAAAGGGCCTCTTTTGTATATATATATGTATGTAAGCTCATAATTCACTCCCAAAAAATCTCAAATTTCCTTTTCATCACATTTAGTTATTTATTTTTCCCAACCATGTGCTAATTTTGTATGGAGATTATGAGTATGGAAGTCCAATTTTCAACATCTTTCTCCAATGTTTTGTAAGGATTAAAATTTTTTTTTCGGACATCAACTGGAATTAAAATGAACTCAATATAGGGATGGTGTCAATTTGAAACTCTAGACCCCATAAAAAAAAAGGCAATATATCATTTTATTTCTTTTAAATTTTTAAAATTATAAGTTAGCTTAATGGTAAAAATACATTTTGACTCCTTAAATATGATAAAATTTTAATTTAATCCCTTTAAAATTCTAAAATTATAAGTATATACAATGATAAAACTATACTTTGACCCTTTTAAAAAATTATAATTTATTTTTGACCCCTAAAATAGATCTAGGTAGAGCTTACGTACTGACTTCAAAGGTAATTGATGAATAATACTATGTGATTCTAATTCTAAGTGGGAATTTTAGGTTATATGGAGATGACAAATGTTTGGAAAATTACTTTAATTTGTTTGTTAATTGGGTTATCAATTCACATAATTACAATTCCTTCTCAACCCGTAAATAGAAAAATAATAGGCTTTGACGCACTCAAATCCACGTCGTCTTATATTGGCAATAATACCCATACTCATCGAGCTAAGACTTAATCAGTATTTTAAGTTATCCTTTAATTCTTATACTTTTGTTGCAATATTAATTAAGCCTTGTAAACAATTATTTTAACTCAAATGGACATTTATTTCCACTAAAATTAGGCTCTTGTAATCACGTAAGGCAAGTAAAAATGACGTTTGTTAATCAATGTCCGTCCAATTAATGACAAAATCAGGGGAAATTCAATTTTGAGGACTCAATTAATTACAATAAAATGATTAAAAAAAACTTGAATAACAATTTAATTGTAATTTGGTATAAATGTACTCGTTTTCCATAATAATTGAATCATGATTGATAAAAAAAAAAGTTGTTTTTTTTCAAGGACTTGTTGGTTTGATTATTATAATTTAGGAACAAATTTATTATTATTATTTTTTTGTACTTTTGTTGTAAGAGGAATGGATTAGACATGTTGGAAACCATATTCCCAAGCCATGATTTTTTTTTCTTTTTGGGGAAATTCAATTTAATTTTTATTTTGTTATAATGGAATTTGATCTTTGGACATGATATGGCATATCATACTTTCGATTGATGTTAAACTTAGGGTTCCTTTTTTTTAGTTGTTCTTTAACAATAAATAATATACATAGATCCAAGATTCATCCTTACCATTTTTTAATTCACCAATAATTTAGTTTTTCATTTTTTTAAAAAAAAATGGGATAATAATTTAGAGATAGAAGAATAAATTCTAACTTCTTGAAGAGAAGTTGCATAAATCACCTGAGTTAAATTTCGAGTTTAGTTGTTAAGATATTTACATATATAAGTTTTTTCTTCGTACCTAATGGAATTAGGGCTAAGTAAAAAAAAAAAACCGAAAAATTGATCTAAATAATTTATTGTGTTTGAACAACTTATGGATTGCAAGTTAATAAAATTACGTTTACTTAGAAATTGAAACGGGATCGAATTCTATTTTTATTTAATTATAATTAATTTTGATTTTTATGATATAAAAATAAATATATTGTATTTAAAATAGTGAAAATAAATTAAAAGTTTTATATATATTTTTTAAAAAATAATATACAATTTATTGATTATTTTTTATTTACTTTAAAAATTATTTATAAAAAAAACTAACAAAAACTCATATTGTCAAAATCAGTCTAAAAATTCAATGTCTGTTATAATAAACGTCGATAATGATGGTAGAATAATCGTAAAACAATAAGAAAAGTAAAAATAAGAACACACAGATTTTACATGGAAAATCCTTTCAAGAAAAACTACGGGCAGAGGAGGAGAAATTCGCTAATGTTGAAAAACAAATGGTACAAGAGAAGTTTTGACTACATCTATTTAAGGGTTGAAAAACCCTGTTCTATTCAAAGTCAAATAGAAGAAGAATAGTTCTATATAAATTCAACTTATGCTGTATGGCCTGTGTAACACCGTAAACCCGGCCTAGACGTCCAGACCAAATCCAGAGAGTTACATTGACGATATTGGAAAATCCACATTTTATAAATGCAAATAAAACGAAACCATTCAACATATTATAACTGTCATAGCAATCAACCCACTACTCAACCTTCCTAAGACGTCATAATATCGTAGAAAGCTGAAATTACTAATAGTATAACTAAAAGGAAAGATAAAGTGCATTGACCGAGCTCCCGCAGCGCCAACCCGTTCAAGTCTGAGAATTACCTAAAATTCAATCAACAATGAAATGAGTTATGAACCTAGTGCATAAAAGATGTATATTTAACTTAAGCATGATTATAAGATAGTTCTTGAATCCCAAGTTTTAGTGGGGATCAGAAACATTCAGTACAGATTTAACGTATCAGTTATATGACATAAACAATTCCAGTTTTAGATACAGACAAAATAAAAAACATAGGCAGTTATTCCAACCTCCATCCACTACACACCATCTTTGGTCATTTCAACACACCGTTAAGAGCATTCAATACCTATCCAACCCTACACACCATATAGTGCCAATCAAACACAGTTACTAAAATACAGTTTAGCTACCAAATCATGTTGCGACAAGCACTAGGTTCACATATAAGTCATGGCTTAGCCAATGAGTCATAATATATTGCTTCTTCCTTTACATAATTCCCAACCCATGCAAATGCAGATAACAAATGCCAACAATATACGTTTAGCCATTCCAATTCAGTTCATAAGTACGTAATAAAGACCAATCTCATCAATAGTCATCACAACACGTATATATTTATATAATTCGGATATCAGTTTTAGAGCATTAGCTAGTACTCATAGATTTTAATTTAGAGCATAACACATTGTGGAGACTAATACAGGTGTCAGACGACACCTGTGGCCTCAGAGACAAGTTTTAGAGTCTATTACACTCCACATGTCCTTGCACATGCCCTTGTGGTCACCCGTGTGGCTTACACAACCTTGCACACTCCTGTGTGCTCGACCATGTGGTTTTAAATAGTAAACAGTGAGTCATATGACTTGGACACACGCCCGTGTAATATCTAAAAACGACAGTAAGCCACACGGCCTGGGCACACGCCCTTGTCCTTTGCCCTTGTGGTCCTCATCGTGAACTCAGTGAGTTACACGGCCTAGACACACGCTCGTTTCTCTGGCCTGTGTGAACTCTGCACTATCATGGCCACACACAACCTAGACACACGCCCATGTCTCTTATATGTGCGGGCTCCTATTTGGTGAATAGTGTGTTACATGACTTGTCACACAACTGTGTGGCTCACAGGCCTACCACACGACCTAGCACATGGCCGTGTGGCATCGACAGTCATATTTTCCAACATCCAAAATTTGAAAAAACTTGAGTTTTTGATTTGCACCTGCAATAGTTTCGGAGTAGGAACAACATAGAAGAATCCTAGAACCTAAAACGACAATCCAATAATCAATTACACAATTATTCTCAAATCATCGCTAAGATTGACATATTTCCAAAATTTATGTCGAAGACACAACCTCAACTTAAATTCACATACTTACCTTGCACATAATAGTGGAAAATCGGACTAATGTGATGGAGGGGTGTCTCCCTTAAGATCTTCGCCTAAAAAGGTAACCAATTGAACACTTAAACTAAGAATTCAAATAAAACGAGCAAAATCCTATTTCGACAGAATGAATGACAACAAGACGAAAACTCGCAGTGATGGAATGAGATAACGACATAACTTACACAACAACCATAAAATCGACGCAATGAGCAACAAAAGAACTCTCGATTAACGCAATATCAATTATAGAAGCAAGCAAAAAGATTAAAAAAGAAGAAGAAGAAAAACAAAGAAAATAGGAAAGGAAACAAAAAGAAAAGAACGATAGAATTAGTTCAAAATAATTTAAACTAACCACCAACCAGACTTCCCACGTTTAGCAAAAAAAAAAAATTCCGTTATCGTAGGTTATCTTTAAAATAAAACGGTAAAACTTCTAAAGACACAACTCAAACTCTTGACCTTAATCACATAAGCAGAACATAGAACCACAAATATAAAGAATTAATTACAACAAAAATTCCACAATCAAATATTAAAATTTTGAGGCGTTACAGTCCATATCGTAGGGGCTTTGCCCCTGCAACCGCAATCCAGTTTTGTGCTTAATGGGAATCTTACCACTGTATTTATTTCTTCAACAAATGACGAAATTCGGGTCACATAATCTCTAATAATATCAAATTTTAATATAGAAAAAATAAGAACAGAATCAAATTATGATAGATGGTGATTCAAAAATTCCAAAAAAAAAGGAACTCAACCTAACCAATATCTTTCCTAAATGAAACCATCCCCTGTGATTTTCTATTTTATTTTTATTTGAAGTTAACAAGGTTTTAATCCATAAAACTAAAAGTTGAACGTCTTATGTACCTAACTGTTGGCATAATTAAATAAATTGTAATTTCGTTAAGTATAAATCATGCTCATAAAACAAGGTTGGAATTTTTTGGGATTAATTAGTTATCCCTTTTTTTTTATGTAACCCAATATTCAATGATTCTTCATCTATTTCTATATAATGTCGAAATAGGTCACAAGATTTTAATTTTTTTGATAAGCCCAAAACTTAAAATAAATACTAATAAAAATAAAAGGAGATTGAATCCAAGGTTGCAAAAAATATGAAATACAATTATTTAGGGACAACTTGATTATTCCATTTTGAATTATGAACCATGCATTTAGCCAACACAATCTTATTAAAAATTGCTACAATTAAATTTCAATTTTTTTAATCCGATTTTGCCAGTTAGGATTTAGGCACCGAAAATCAAAATCAAATCTTTTTTTTTTAAGAAAAAAGGTGGCATGCAAGATCATGCGAACTTAGGGTTTGGGGTTTCGTTTTATGCCTCAAATAACTTGTGTTTTTTTTCATGCACGTTAATCAATTAAAATAAGCAAATGATTTCATGTTCACACACTGTTCTTGCTTTTCTAATGTACGTGCACGTTTATAATTATAATATAATTTTCTTAAATAAAACAGTGAGAGTCGAACCCTAAATAATATATAATTTTACCATTGGAACCTTTTTTTTATATTGAAAATATGGAAATTACTATAGATTCAAATGTGTAAAATTATTTACTATTTTCATGCATGTTACCAAACGGTAAATTCCAAATCACCCAACAAAAACTAGAGGGATGCCATTGCTAATGCTTTGGAAGATTAAAACAAAACCCCAATTATATTTATTTATATATTTTTAACCCAACTTGTTGTATTATAAAATAGTTAAAATTTTCAAAAATTTACTATTTTTTTTCTCTTGCATATTCCATTACCCCCTAGAATCCAAAGGGAAGTAAAAAAAAAAAAAGCAGCTTGGATTCCCTTTTTTTTTTACTTTAATTTCTAAAATAATATTTATTTATTTATTTTTGATATGATGATAAGTTGATTAAAAGACAAGATAAAATGGGTCACCTTCGGTGGGCTTCCACGTGCTTATGGAGGCTGCTTAGCTGGCTAACCGACCAATCACAAACATCTTTCTTTCAAGTATGGGATCCACAATGTTTTTTTGGGATCTTGAGAAATTATAAAGCAATTTTCCTCAAAATTATTATGCGATGCTAAGGACTCAAAATTCCCTATTTTTATTTTATCTTATAAAATAAAATTCATTTACGTGCTAAGGTGGAAAAGAGAAATAAAGATGGGTTCCTAATTCCTATAATTGGATGATAGAGAATAATTTTTTTAATAATCTTATATTATAAGTTGTATAATATTTAAAATTATTCATAGTTCCTCCTCAACTCATAAATATGAAGATAATATACTTTAATATACTCAAGCCTATGTCTTCCTCTATTAATAACAATATCCATATCAATCGAACTAAAACTTAATCGCCAACTTTATATTAAATTAAGAAGGCAGGAAGACATGTTTTAAACAAAATAATAAAATTAATAATAAGGGCATTAGCAATTAACTTATGATTAAAGATTCTCTCAAACTCTGCCATCCAATATGGTGGTAGACTGGTAGCCCACAACCATCCTTCTTTCCCTTTAATATATTTTTAAAGCTTTTACTAACAAATAGCGAAGGATGATGTTTAAGGTTATTATATCCCAATATGTACTAGGGTTCTTGACATTATCAACTATTGTATTTAGTACAATAATATTGCTTTTAAATAAAAAAAATTGATTATATTGCTTTTAAATAAAAAAATGATTTAACTTTAGACAATGGTTTTTTTAAGAGATTATAAATATAATTATAAATATTCTCGTCATGACGATTAGAATCAATACATTTAATTATGATCATAATTAAGTATTATAAAAGATAATTAAATTGATAAGTGAAATATATCCGTATTTATGGCAAAAATAAATTTAAATGAGACCCATATATTATTTATACATAATGGAACTTGACTTGAGATATCAAAGTTTTAGTTAAGACTTATTTATTTATTTATAAAACTTGCATATTTTATATATAATATATGAATTGTTAAAGAAGACAATTATATACATGATTAATTTTATTTAATTTAAATATAGAATTATCAAATTTTAATGATGAATACTTTAAAAATATATGAAACAAGCATCAGATTCCCACACTCAAAAGATTTTAGAACCAATCATTCATTTTAAGATTTCCTTTGGAGTTGTAATTTAAGTTATTTATTTTTAATATATATATAAATACATTTATAATTTTTAGTTTTTTATTTTTTAATTAAATGGTGTTTGATTAATTTATTCAAAAGTTTTATAAATAGTTATTATTTAGTACATAATAAATGAAAACTAAAGTTCCACAATATTTCATACATTTCCAATAAAATATTTTAATTCTACTAATTTAAATATTTTCACAAGTCTCTTTATTTAATTTTTTAATTTTTACTATATCTTAAATTAAATATATGTCATCCTTAAAATTTTACTCGTGAAGTTTAAAAATAATTTTTTTATTTTTAAAATATAAATATAAATAAATAAAATAAAATATTGATTATAGTTTTAACATGTTTATGGAATTTTTAATTTCATGGACGGTGTGTATATATATGCATATACTAAGCGGAGCTTGGTCGCCCACAGTAAAGTTTACAACGTTGAAGACGAGGGTTCAGGGAAACCACTCTAAGGCTACTTTTATAGGGTAAGTTACAAATATATGTTTCCCATTCATTATCTTATTATTAAGGGTAAATTATAAAAAAGTCACTTTTGTTTGTCTTATATTACATTTTAGTTACTTATGTTTGAAATGTTACGTTTTAGTCACTTACGTTATCGTTTTGTTACAAAGTAGTCACTCTGTTGTTAAGCTCCATTACCTCCCTAATAGCAATCCTACGTGGCAGTATAAATGGGTTTTAAATGCCAACTTAAATGTTCAATTAGGATGAGAATAGTTTTTTTAGTCAAAATAGAGAAGAAAACTAAAAGAAAAAAGAGACAAACATTTTTCTTTTCTAATAATTAAGTTGTAATTAATTTAAAAAATTTAATTAATTAATTATTTAATTAAAAATCTATTCTCATCCTAGTTGGACATCTAAGTTGGCATTTAAAACCCATTTATATTGTCAGGTAGAATTGTTGTTAGGGAGGTAATGGAGCTTAATAACAAAGTAATTACTTTGTAATAAAACAATAGCGTAAGTGATTAAAACGTAACATTTTAAATATAAGTGATTACAATATAACCCAAGACAAATAAAAATAACTATTTTTATAATTTTCAATTTTCTAAATGATAGAGTAGAATAAAATAAAATAAAAAACAAAAACAGTTATTGACTTAGAGACATTAGAAAGGCTGTCCATATAGTCAGGTCGTAAACGGTGCGCACCATGGCTTGTCCTTACCCTTTGCCAAATGGAAAAGCCCTCATTGGCTAACCCTAAGCTTGCCCTCTAATTGTGGTTCACGTGATTTTCCCCCAAACTTCTTCAATTTTTTATTATCTTTTTCTAGTGAAAATATTTATAGTATATCTATCTTATCTTTTATATCTATTTTACAGTTTATAAAAATAATTATTTCGATGTTTATTAATTATTTTTTGAAAGTATAATATGTAATGTATTTTATTATTATACTTAATATTTATTAATTTAAAATAATATATTTTAATTTTTTTCTACATATTTTCTTCCACCCACTAATTTTTTAAATCCCATAGTGGGTGTTCATATTTATAGCAATGAGTAATGACAGTTGAAAGAAGAAAAAAAAATAGAACAAGTTGAAACTTTATTCTTATTTGGATGTTCATATTTATAGTAATGACAAATGGGAAGAAGAAAAATAAAACAAGTTGAAACTTACTCCTTATTTTATTGCCTTCTAAGGTTAAAAGGGAAGAAAATTAGGGTTGTTAAAACAAGAAAATGCTAAGTAGAAGAAAGGCCACCCAATGCAACAAAAAGAGTAAAATGACAAAATGACTGACTGGCAATTAGAAAGAGGGTAACAAGCACAATTAATTTAATTATAAACATATGCTAAATATGTAATAGTGATTAAATTTAATTATAAGTTAATTCAACACTTGAGAGATTTCAAGTATTAATTTAATTAGAAAATTATAAAAAAAATTAAGAATATAAATTAAGAAATTTTATGTAAATTCATATCGCATTAGAATGAAGCTATCCAAATAAACATCTACTACTTATTTTTTTTAAAAATTCATCTCGAGCGAGTTTTAAAAGTGATCAACCCTTTATCTCTAAGCTAAACACAAAAGTGAACAACATTCTAAATTCTATTAAATAACCTTAAATTTAAGTTCTTAAACAAATTTAAAAGTTTAAGATAACATGTCCTACCTAAATTGGGAAATCATTGTTCAGGACTTGAACTCGATAACTTTTTATATAAGGGTTTGAATTTTAGTTTTTTCAAGTTAGACCTTAAACTTGACAATCAAGTTTAAATTTTTTTTATTCAAGTTAGGTTCTGAACTTGACAATTATTCACATATTGGGGTTTGAAATTTTTTTGTTCAAGTTAGTCCTTGAAAATCTTAGATTTCAAGCCGCAATGTAGAAATAATTGCCAGTTTAGGGATTAATATGGATAAAAATTGTTCAAGCCCCAATATAAAAATAGTTGTCTAATTTAGACCTCAATATGAAAATAAATATCAAGTTCAAGACTTAACTCGAAAAAAATACTATTCAAACCCCAAATAATACTTTAACCCAAAATCAAACCCTTAAATTTGGAATGATTTCTTTTATATAGATTAATAATTCTATTCTATAAATTACATGGTTGTTCCAAAAAGGAAACCACAATCATGCATATCCCATTGGTTTAAGATTGGTTTTCTTTTTCAATTATATGTACATATATTAAAAATGATTATATAAAATAGAGATATTATTTTTTTAATCATTTAATATTACATTAATAAATTTATATTAAATTTCAAGATTTTTATTTAAATTTATTTTTTTAAAAATATTAATATCACATTAAACTATTAAAAAAATAAATAATATAACCTTTTCCATTTATATATAACCTTTTGGTAATGATAAAAGCAAAGGAATGAATTTTGGTAATAATTAAAGCAAAGGAATCAATCTCTCTCTCTCTCAAGAAAAAAAAAAGCAAATATTACTAAAGATTATGAAATTTTGTCTTTTGCCTGAAAAAGAAGTGAAGTGATATGAAAATCAAACCTTACATCTGTCTTTACAAAATGCTTACATCCTACATGCATTTCCAAGTGCCTCAATATCTACCTCTTACATTCTGACTTCACTCATCTGCTGCCAATTACTTCCCCAACCCTTATCTTCTCCAACTCTATTTATTCTTTTTTCTTTCACTTTTTTTCTTTTATTTTATATATTTAAACAACTGTTTCCATCAATATTAGTTTTTGTTATTACATACACCGATTGGTATGAAAATAGATTTAAAATTAAATATAAGTATATTTATATGTATATAATTGAAATATATTTATATATCTAAAACTTGTATTAAATTGTATCACATTTGAATGAATATATAAAATTTAGATATTGATCATGTCTAAAGCTCAAATCTTATTAAGTGTATGTATTTTTTTTATTTTAAATAAAAATATATAAAAAAATATTCTTAAAATAATATTTACCACTTTATAAAAATAATGAAATGTTGATAATTTCACAACGAATTAAAATTTAATTCACAACTTACTTAAGCATTTAAAAGTATAATATAAATTAAATTAAATTATAAATTTATATGAAAAGTATTTTAAAAATATCTATAAATTTGAAGTACACATTTTACTCATTTTTTGTACATTTCAATATAAAAAAAAATCATTGGTACGGTACAAATAATTTTTTTTTTGAGTTAGTGGGTAAGTAGGGGTTGTTGCCCTTAAAATGAAAAACTTTAACTTTAGTCCCTTAGAAAGTTGTAATTTTACACGTTACTATATAATAAAATTACATTTTGAATTTTAAAATGATAATATTTTAATTTAATTTTTTAAAAAATTAAAAAATTATAAATTAATATAATGATTAAAAAATATTTTAATTCGAAAATTTAACAATATTAAATATTTGAAAACATTATGAAAATACACGAACCATTTTATGTTGGAAATTAAAAGATTAAAATTTAAATGTAAACAGGACTAGAATTAAAATTTAATCATCATGAAGAAAAACATCAACATTCATCCACCTGTCAACACATGAAGGCCCTTCCTATTTATATAGATGTATATATAAACTAAATGTTAGGGGCTTAAGTTTAAAGTTAATAATTTATTGGGATAGGAATTAAAAAGTAAAATAGTGATAAAAAGGGAGAAAGGTTTAGATAAATAAAGCAATAATAACAAAATATTTTTATTATTTTATTTCAGAAGCTTAAGCCATTAGGCATGGAATTTATAAATAAAAAATAAAAAAAAATACTTTCCTTTAAAAAAATGAATTTCATATAAAAAAATTGAAAATAATTAAAAAATAGGGCTCATGTGTAGCAAGCACCATATATACACCCTCACTTCCTCCTCATCCTCTGCTCATTTTTTCTCAAAAAAAGCAGACTCTGTATCTTCTCTTCCTCTCTACCATTTCCTTCTTTAAGCTAATTTATTAGTTTCTTGCTAGCTAAGCATGGCAAAAGAAGGAGAGAACAGCACTTTCCATGCCAGGGATTATGTTGACCCTCCACCAGCACCATTGATTGATGCTTCAGAGCTTAAGAAATGGTCATTTTACAGAGCATTGATAGCTGAGTTCATTGCAACTATGCTCTTCCTTTACATCACAGTCTTGACTGTGATTGGTCACAAGAGCCAAGTTGCTACCTCCCCTGACGCATGTTCTGGTGTTGGCCTTCTTGGTATTGCTTGGGCCTTTGGTGGCATGATCTTCATCCTTGTTTACTGCACTGCTGGTATTTCTGGTATGTTATTCCATTCATTTTCTTGGATTTTCGAGTTCATAACATAGTATGATAACATTTCAACGGTTAATTGATTTAGTTTCTCTTGGCATGGTACGACAGGGGGTCATATTAACCCAGCAGTGACATTTGGGCTGTTTTTGGCTCGTAAGGTCTCATTGATCCGAGCCATTGCATACATGCTGGCTCAGTCATTGGGAGCCATATGTGGGGTTGGGCTGGTTAAGGCATTCCAATCAGCATACTACAACAGGTATGGAGGTGGAGCCAACACTCTAGCAGATGGTTACAGCACAGGCACTGGTTTGGGTGCAGAAATTATTGGAACCTTTGTGTTGGTTTACACTGTTTTCTCTGCTACTGATCCTAAGAGGAAGGCTAGAGACTCCCATGTCCCTGTAAGTACCTTAACATTTACTCTTCTTAAAGATGGCAATTCATTTGTAGTTTCAACATAAAATCATTACTATATTTGCACTTTTATTTGACATCCAAATTAATGATATGATAAGTTTTTAATTATAGCAAAAATATTGGTATTTAGATCCAAAGATAATGAAGATGTGAATCTGATTTTTCTACCCTATTAACACAAGTAGTTAAAAGAAATAGTGGGATGAGGTGGCTTATCATGGCTGTGATTACCATTAAACCAAAATTTTTACTGTGTATTTTTTTTCCATGACAAAAAGGCAATGCTTTATGTCATAAAAATCTTGGTCGTTTTCAGACCAACGTGAAAACCTTGTTAAAAAGCAAAAGTAAAAAACGTCATTCCTGTGCCTTCTTGTTCATCAACAACGTCTCTTTTTAACTAATTTCCTTATTTAGTAAATTTGAGAGATTTTTAATTGAACATAATATGCATGGGAAAATAATTAAATTAGTTTGTTAATTATGTTAAAAAAAGGTATTGGCTCCCCTCCCCATTGGATTTGCTGTATTCATGGTTCACTTGGCTACCATCCCAATCACCGGCACTGGCATCAACCCTGCTAGAAGTATTGGAGCTGCTGTTATCTTCAACAACAAGAAAGCTTGGGATGATCATGTTAGTATACTTCTCAACAACTCCTAAATCTCTTTTAAACTGGATTGGATTGATGGTCAAATTGGTTAAATCTTTATATTTAATTATACATTCCTATATTCTTTCGTATTTTGGTGTTTGAACTTGGTAACGTAAAAATTTGATGACTTTGCAGTCATCTCATTAAATCTTGATGGACTAGTTACCAAGTTTAGGTGTCAAACTAGACTTAATTTCCTTGGTCGAGGAATAAAAGTTTTATTAACCATTTTATAATTATTCATTATCTTAATTTACCCTTGACATGCTTTATTTTGATTCTTTTTTCAGTGGATTTTCTGGGTTGGTCCCATGATTGGAGCAGCCATAGCAGCATTCTACCACCAATTCATCTTGAGGGCAGGAGCTGCTAAGGCTCTTGGTTCATTCAGAAGCCAAACCCATGTTTGATTCATTTGCCTTTCCTTGACACTTTTCTAGAAGAACCCTCCAAAAAAACACATATATATAAATTGTGAAAATAATGTGGGAATTTGCTTGTTATGACTTGTGTATGTTTAACTGTCCCTTCAGAGCGCTCCCTTTTTTCTTCAAAATTTCCCTTCGAGGAAGTTGGAAAATTTTATAGAAATTGAAGGGTTTCATGAAAATGTAGATAAACTACTCTTTGAGAAGTGGTGGGGGTAGAAGGGGCTTTTCAAGCACTTTAATTTAGCTTCTTATTTTGTACTAGTTTCAAATCATCGCCCATTTGTTTTACTTTATTATGTAACAATTGGCACTTATTATTCAAGCACTTCTATTTAGCTCTTATTTCTCATTGACAGATTCTTTTTACTATTTTTTAATAATAAAAAAAATTAGTATTTATTAGTATAAAATTTTGGTGAAAAAAATCTTCAACACATGGACAGTAATTTGAATAGAAAACGAAAAAATAAGACTAGGTTCTAAGACGTATATTAAGTCATTATTTTTAAGGTTTTATTCACCTCATATGCAAATGAGTTTCAAGAAAATGAACTTCGATGAAAGTAATCAACTAAGTACTGAGTAATGTATAATAAAAAATTTTAATTTATATAAAATAATTTTTAAAACTTGCTGGTATGATTTTCGAATGAAATTTCATCCCTATTTATAAGAATTTTCATGTTTTTTTTCATAGAGACATAGTTTAATAGATAGTTTAATAGATGTCTTTTTCGAATAATAATATCTTTAAAAAGGCATAATTATTTATTTAATATATCTTTGATTAAACATAAATATTCAAATAATTGAATTGTTATAATTTCTGACAATTACACTCTTTCATTTATAGTTATTAAAATATTATAAATATCATTAAAAATGCAATAGTATTATAATTATATTTTTCTTTCTATAAATGTTATTTTAGTGAGTGCTACTAATTAAAGATGTTCACGAGTCAGGCCTGTACAACTAAAATTTTAGGCCTGTTTGTTTGGACCAAAAAAAGGGCCTAAAATTTTATTAAAGCTCGATCCAGATAAAAATGTTAAAACTCAGGCTCGATCCAGCCTGTCCACATTAATAAAAATTAATATTATTATTTTTGAAAATATAATACATTAAATATTTTAAAAATATCTAAATAAATGTTTCTCAATAAATTGAAAATAAATTTAAAAAAAGTATACTTAGATAACATAAGATAGGTACAATAACAATAAAATAAGAGCTATACAATATCTAAACAATAACAACAAAATAGTAGCAACATAATAATGAAATGATAGCAAAATGGTAGAAAAAATAATAAGAAAATAGCAACAAAACAATAAAAAAAAGTAAGAAAATAGTAAAAAAAGAAATATTCTTTTTTTTTTTGCATATTCAAGCCGGGCCAAGCTCAGCCCCGACAAAAAAAGCCTTATTAGAGACTTGACCCGTTTTCTAATTGGGCATTATTATTTTTTTGTCCAAACTCATTTTTCGAGTTTATATTTTTACCCAAATCCTCCGACTTCTTTCAAGTCGCACCACCCATAAACACTTCTACTATTAACAAGGCATTAATATTTCCTAACAAAATTTCTGAGTTTTGTTTTCTCAAATAAAATTAAGAAACAAAAAAGCAGCATGAGAATCCTCCATTCCTCATTGAAAGTATACTTCCCAAATCTGAAAATGCAGGAAAAGGTGTTGGGATTATGTATTGAAGATATAATGAATACAAGTATTTGAAATCAATTCGGGATTAATCTTATTATTTATATAATAAAAACCTTATTTAGTTTAATCAAGGGATAATTTCATATCTTTAAAATGCTCAATTTGATGTTAGTACTTTGAAAATGTCTTAAATGTTTAATATGATATCTAAATTATCAATTTATGTCTTATTTGGTATTTGATACTTTGTCTTTTATAAAAAGTTCAATGTAGTACTTATACTTTGAAAATGTCAAATGTGGTATATGAACTATCAATTTGTGTATTATTTGGTACATGTACTTTCGTAAAATGTTCAATGTGATACTTAAACTATCAACTTGTGTATTATTTATGTTATCTAGAGTTAACACCAATGATAAATATTAAACCAACCAATAAAAAATTGACATGTGAATTTTCTAAATTATTAATTCTACATGAATAATATAATATTACGTAAAAAGGTAAATAAAAAAAAAGAGAAATAGAAAAAAGACCATGATAACCGAAATCAAGTTATTCAACCTACCATTTATGGTCAATAAATCAAGCAAGAGACAAATTTCGGAAAATGTTAGCTTGTATACATTTGGGAAATTTTAGGGGTTTTTAAAAATTGAACAACTTTTGAGTTAAAATTTGATTTTTTAAAGTTAAACTTGTTTAGATTTAGTTATTTGTTTTGTTTTATTTATCTTTTAACTTGATTTAGAAAAAAAATCACGTGTCAGAATTTTATTGATTAATTTAACATTTATTAAGGGTGTTAACTCCAAGTCCAAATATCATAATAATACATAGATTGACAATTCATGTACCACGTCAAATATTCAAAGTACAAGTACCATAACAAGTATTTTATGAAAGCACTAGTACAAAATAATACATAAATTAATAGTTCAAGCATCGCTTTGGACATTTTTAAAGTATAAATACTGTATTAGACATTTTATGGAAGTACAAGTACCAAATAATACACAAATTAATAGTTTAGATACCACATTAAATATTTTTAAAATATAAATACCACATCGAACATTTTATAAAAATACAAGTGCGAAATGTTACCCTTAATTTAATGATATAGACTTGATTTTACTTAAAAAAATGATTTGCATTTTTAAAGTAGAAAATAAAAATCTTAAAAATGGGATGAGTTCAATACATTTATCCCATTAAAAAAAATTAAATTATACTACTTTTTCGGTTTAGGTATTTAAATTTTTTAATAAAAAATGATATTTAAACTATAATTTTGATATTTTTTTATCCAATCATTTGTTGGATTAAAAAAAAAATCTAAATCAATTATATTGCAACATACTACACAGAAAGAAAAAAATTAAAAATAAATTAAATTAAAAATAAAACCCAAAATAGAGTTAATAAAACCCAAAATAGAGTTAAATATATATATTTTTTAAAATTTCTATTTTGTTTTGTTTTTTAAAACAATCAAAACGTCACAAGCTTTGAACTTCAATGTCATCGAATAAACATAATGTGTGGCAATATGAGAAGAGGTGAAGACGATGAAGATGGAGAAAAGATTTTCGATGAGAAAACGAGACTATTCTATTTATGTCATTTTCTCGCTTAAAGCTTCATCTTTTCCAATTTAACCATTACATAAACATAATGTATGGCAATTAAGTTTTTTTTTTAATTTTAATCTTACCCTGAAATTTATTTCGTTTTCAATTTGGTACCCTATGCGAACGACGCCGTTTCAAGGGGTCGGGATATTTTCTATTTTAGACCCTCCTGATTTTTTGCATGTTCAAATCAGTCCCCTTTTCTTTTATTTATTTTAAATTCACCTCAAAAATTCCATTTTCAATCCAATTTTGTCCCTTTTTCATTTTTTTCTGATTATTCTATTTTAATTTTGATATTATTCATAATATTATATTTTATTATTGTTATTATGCGTGTACTTTTTATTTATTAGCATTCTATCATTATCATTCTTATTTAATACTTATACATATATATGTTATATAGTATTATTATTAGTTTTTAGTATTATCGTTCTTATTAATGTATTCGCATGTCGCATATGTATTCTTTTAATATATATACATTATACTCCATATTACGCATATATATTAATATTATATTACGTACATTTGTTCTTCTTAAACATTATATATATATTTCTTCATGTATATTATGTCTATATTTTAATATATTATGTATATATTACTTATATACTTTTAATATTATCATATATTTATTTTTAATATATATGTATATATTTATATAATATTTATCAATAGTTGTTTTTTTTATTAATATATATATACTATGTGAATATTTTAACATTATATTATATATACGTTCTTATATATATATCTTTTAATATTGTATTTTTATTGTTATGCATATACCTTAATACCATATCATTTATATATTTTTATTTCTCATATTATCTCACGTTTATATTTTTTAAACTATATCATGAATATACTACTACTATATCTATTTATGTAGTTATTAATAATTGTTTTTTAATATTATGATTATTGCTAATATATATGTATTATGTATTTACCTCTAATACTATATATTGTATATTCTTACTATTATCATTATTATCACCACTATTATTCTTATTATCATATTATTGTCATCTTTTACCGTATTATTCTTATTTATCCTTTATATATTTTTATTGTTATTAACATACATTATTATTATCAATTTACTATTAATTTCACTTTTATTATTATTACTATATCATCATTGTTATTATTATTTTCCCATTATTATTAATACTAATATTAATTTTCTTATTATTATTGTTATTAGTATCATAATGTATTATATTATTATTATTATTATCGTCTTTTATGTTATCCTTTTATCATTATTTTTATTATCAATATTATTAATATTATCGTTCTCGTTCTCGTTATCATTGTCATTTTTATTTTGTCATGTTTTATATTTATTCATTTATTTATTTAGATATTTGTTTATTTCATTTTCCCTACGCATTTGCTTTATATTTTACTAGCCTTGTTTTTTATTTTATCCTTTTTGCTCATATTGTTGTATTTAACATTATTGCACCTATCATTATGTTATTATACGTGTTAAAACCATAATTTGCTTTTGTATTTTACTATAAATCGCATTATATTTTTTGCTTGATACGTCAAAATAATCCTTTCATATAAGTAATATTTCGTATTTGGTAATTCGAGACAATCGTGTCCTAACTTACTGGGTTTTGATTTTTCTCATTTAACCTAAATAACGGAATATTCTTTCAAAAATCGCGATACGAGTCTTAAAAATGTTTATTCTCGGAAGTACGAGGTGTTGTGCCCTAACTTACCGGGTATGGCATTTTGTCACCTCGAAATAAGAATTTGGTTTAAAATAAAGGCAACATTCGGCATTTGAGAATTCGAGAAAACATGCCCTAACTTACTGGGTTTCGATTTCTCTCGTTTACTCTAAATAGTCGAATACCCTTTTAAAAAGGTCAAAATACATGAATTTCAAATAAAGGCAACATTCGGTATTTGAGAATTCGAGAAAACGTACCCTAACTTACTGGGTTTTGATTTCTCTCGTTTACTCTAAATAATCGAATACCCTTTTAAAAAGGTCAAAATATATGAATTTCAAATAAAGGCAAGCTCATTCTCAAAGTTCGAAATGTCGTATCCTAACTTACTGGGCGTGACATTTTATCACTTCGAGATTAGGGAGTCCTTAACATCCATTTGGACTCATTCGGTCATTTTTTAGCATTAATTCAAAAAGGGATTGTATTTCAAAGTCTTTCAAATTTTCAATCTTCGACACTAAGACACTAATTAATCAACTAGGTACCAATTTTTGGGCGTATCGAGGGTGCTAATCCTTCCTCATGCGTAACCGACTCCCGAACTCATTTTTTTGATTTTCGTAGACTAAAAATTATCGTTTTAGTAAATCTTAACTTTGATTTAAAATGATTAATTTGAGGTGACCCAATCACACCTTATCAAAAAGATTGGTGGCGACTTCCATTCTTTCGTTTTCAAATCTAAGTCGATTCCCCTTTTTTTTAAAAAAAATGGTTACGACATACCCATTTGTTATTATTAATTAATCAAGTTCATCTAGACATATATTACAATCTATTACTTGGTTTCTTAATGTTCATAATTTCCTTTTTACCAAATTTACTCCTTTAGGCATCATTTGACATTTATCAACTTAAGGTCCTTTGTAGACATAACTATTTTAACCTTTCATCTTTCTCTATTAGCGATGTTAAACAAGTTGCTAATTATTGATCACTTGTTACACTTCATGTTCTAACACAGTCTTACTTAACTTCCCTTATTTAATATATGATTCATATTAGAAATTCAAGTTAAAGCCCCCATTAATAAGTGATACTTATTGTCTCTTATCCAGCTATTTACAAGTTTAACTGTTTTTTTCATTTATCAATTCAATTGTACAAAATCAATATCATATGTTCTGTACACTTCATACTTCATTATCAATATCATATGTTTACCTTATTTAACGAGCAAGCACTTATTCATCAGCTTATTCTAGCCAAATTAATTACCAATTACACATATCGTTGAATACATTTTTACACCATGTTACAATTCCATTTAAGGCCTTAATTTGTTACGATTTTTGTTTGTACCCCTCAGTAAACTACTAAGGAATATCGAGATAGATATACGGGATAACACATCCATCTAATCTAAAGATTGTTGGAAATTCCAAGTTGCACCCACTTAGAGGTGGGACTTGTATACGCACCCATGCGAAATAGATTTGGTGGGAATTTCAAGTCGCGAAGGTGGGATCTGTGTACGCACCCATCCAAAACAAATTTGGAGTGGGTTGGTTAGGAATTAATCACTTAATCAAACACAATACTATTAATTCCTATTGGCATGCCTAACTATCTTTGTTAATGGATTTTTTTTTGTTGTAATTCACACATTTTTAAGTAAGAGTAAATTATTGTCACACATATATTATAATCTGATATACAATTGAATAGGGAAAATAGAAATAAAGTCCGAATATGATAGGTCAGGTTACTCTGTTCGTAAGCAATATCCCGGAAACTATGCACTGGAAAGGGCTATGGGCGTTATTCAACTATCATGGTGAGGTGAAAGATGCTTTTATCCCAATAAAGAAAAACAAAGATGGGAAAAGGTTTGGATTTGTTAGATATTCAAATGACACTGATGCTCAGAGGGCGATAGTAAGGCTCAATGGTTTCGTTTTACTAGGGTATAGAATAAGAGTAAAAATGGCTAGTTTTAGAGGTAATAGGAAGTTTTGGAAGATAAGGAGTACCGATGCTAATGTGCTTAGGAATAAAGATCAAAATGGTTTCGAAAAAGATAGAAATGATATCGGAAAGGGAGATAGCTCTGTTTGCTCGAAGAAAGATCTAATTAAAGAAAGAAATTGTTCGGGAGAGGATGGGAATCAAGTAAGAAGGGTCAAAGGTTTTGTGGATGAAGAGCAACTGTGGAAATTGCAAAGATGCTTGGTGGGGAAAGTTGCGACAGTATGTGATTTAAGGAGCTTGGCTGAAAGATTGGCTAAGTTTGGTCTTGGGGAGTTAATCGTCAAAAGAATTCAAGGGAGATTTTTTCTGATCGAAGTTCCAGATGAGGAGTATATGGAAGTGCTGAAGCAAAATGATTGGGCGTATTTAAAGGAGTGTTTCATAACAATTCAACCATGGTCGGATAAGAGATTTGTAACAGAAAGGGTGACCTGGATTGAGGTTGCAGGTATACCTTTACATTGCTGGAATCATGAAACATTTAAAAGAGTGGAGGAATTATGGGGTAAATTGATCTCTGTTGGTGATAGTTGGAATGGGTCAAAAGGTTATGAGAAGATGGAGATGCTGATTACAATTAATCAACCAAAACAGATTGAAGAATTAATTATGATGGAGATCGGGAATTGTATTTTTCCGATAAGGGTTAAAGAAAGAGGACTATCGGAAGAGAAGATAGAGAATTCATTAAATGTTATGAATACGACGGAGGAAGATGGAGGCGAATCACCGGAAGTAGAATCACGAACCAGGTCAGAATCGGAATGTTGTCCGGAGGGGAGGCGAAACGACGTGGGAGGCGATATTAATGCAATCAGTCTTGAAGAAGGAGTAATGGATAAAGGTGACATGCGATTTTCAGCTGAGAATCAAATGTCAGAGGAAAACTTTCTAGGAAATAACAAAAGTATATCTGGTGAGGGAGTGGGGTCAGGGTTGGAAATGGATAGGGCCAGAGAGGATCTAATAAATATGGGCTTTAACAGCCTGGTGGGTCCAAGTGAGGTTTGTGGGGATCATAATTATGTGGATCAATTGACGGGCTCTTTAGGCGAAAATGGGCTGATTGTAGGAAGGGGCAGTATCCCAGTGGAGTTGGATGAAGGGGGAAATGGATCGGGGGATAGGTATGTGGAGGATGAGATAGTCGGATTCAATTTTGGGGAGGAGTTTGTTCAACTGAGTCAAAGCAGGAGGAAGAAAAAGTCTTTGAACAAAAAAATAAGGTCGATGCGTGATATTCAAAACGGAGTGTTGTCGACGAGGGAGAAACAAAAGAGGGATAGAAAAGAGAAACTAGAGAAGGGGAAAGCGGTAGCAAGGTGTGAAGACTCAACAGTCAAATTATCTCTATCCGATTCAGATATTAACAATCGACGTAGAGTTATCTTAAGAGAGGCTAAAAGAACTTGGGAAGTAGGGAAGAAGGTAGGGTTGAGTGTGAGAGGCAACGAGGAAGAGGTGATTGAAGAAATAGGGAGATTAGAGGGCCAGTAGTGATAAGGTCGATGGTCTAAGGGGCGTCAGAGACAAAAAGCGGGTGAGTTTTCTGGTTTGGAATTTCAGTGTTGTTTTTGTTGTACAGCCTTAATTGTTTTTAGGGGGATGAGAATTCTTTCTTAGAATATTAGAGGATTAGGTTCGGAGGTGAAGAAGGCCTCGGTAAATAGGAACTGTAGACTTGCTAGAGCAAATGTTTGCTTTTTACAGGAAACTAAACTTGAGTTGATTAATATAGATGTTGTAAGAAAATTATGGGGGGATGATAATTGTGAGTTTAGGTTTGTGGCAGCTGAAGGTAGATCGGGTGGGTTGTTGACTATGTGGAATAAAGATGAATTTTTATTTTCAAAAGAATGGAGTGATGGTAGAGTGTTAGTGATTGAAGGTAGATGGATTAAGGAGGATTTAGAAGTGGTATTAATTAATATTTATGCTCCTAACTTAGCGTCTGAGCAGAAAGTGTTATGGGGAGTATTAATGGAATTGAGATTTCAATTCGCAAGTCCTTGGATTATGGGAGGAGATTTTAACGTGGTGAGAAGTAGAAGTGAAAGGAGCAGATGTGTGGGTTCAGAGAAGGGGTCTAAGGAATTTGATAATTTTATTCAAAATTGTAAGCTTATTGATTTGCCATTGGTGGGAAAGAAGTTTACTTGGTATGGTCCCGATAATAAAAAAAGCAGACTTGACAGATTCTTGGTGGAAGAACATTGGTTGATTAAGATTAAGGATCTTCAGCAGCTGGGTTTAAAGAGATCAGTTTCTGATCATATCCCAATTCTATTAGCTGATGCCGAAATAGATTGGGGTCCTAGGCCTTTTAAATTCATAAACGGGTGGCTGAGGAATAAGGAATGTGCAAGTTTGATAGAGGAAAAATGGTCAATTATGGGGAGTTTGAACGGGCAATTAACAAAGAAGCTGAGGAAATTAAAAGGGGCTTTGAAGAAATGGAACGGGGATTATCGCAATGTATTGGAAAACAAAATTGTGGAGTGCGAAGAAAGGATTAAGATGCTGGATGGAATTAGTGATCAGAGAGTGTTAAATGAAGGCGAAATGAAGGAGTTAAAAAGATTGAATGTGGAGATATTTGAGGCAAGGAAATTCAAGGAATCAATATGGAGACAAAAATCAAGAATGATGTGGTTGAAAGAGGGAGATACGAACACGGCCTTTTTTCATCGAGCTGTAAAGATAAAAGCAAAAAGAAAGACCATTTACAGAATGAAAATAGGGAGGTCTTATTGTAATGATCCAAAGGAATTAAAAATGAAAGTGTTTGATTTTTTCAAAAATTATTTTCGGGGGAGTGGGAGGAATTGTAATTTTATTGCAGGATTCTGAAAGAGAATATTCAACTGGTGGGACATCGACTGGTTAGCGGTTAGCAATTTTGAGGAATTTTATATGCTATGTTTCAAGGCGAAGATTATTGGTTCTTGTAAAAGTTTATGGCTAACTTCAATCGCTGCATCTTGTTGGTCGATTTGGTTAGCAAGAAATGAGATTGTATTTGATAATAAAGTGTTGACAATGGACACTTTGATTTTCCATTCCAAAATGAGGGCTTTACTATGGGTAAGGGCTGCTACTGAAGAGTGCAGGTTTCAAGAGAGATTATGGTGGTTATGTCCGTATAGATGTGAATTATCTAATTCAGGGTCAGCCGGCTGGCGCTCTCCTCCACTTGGAGGCTTGAAATTTAATGTAAGTGGTGCTGCTCTTGAGGGTGAATCTGGCGTTGGAGGGGTAATGAGAGACGAGGAAGGTATTGTTAGAGCTCTTTGCTCGGGTCCGAGTGTTGCTTGTGATACGGAGTCTGCTGAATTGGAAGCAATTATCATAGCTATGGATGTTTTTAATGACATAGGATGGAAGGATTCATGCTCTCTAATTATTGAGATGGGGTCGAGGAAGGTTTTTAATTGGATCTTAGAAAAATCAAGTAGACCTTGGTCGCAATATTCTGTTTTTGCAGAAATTGATAGAAGGAGGGTGTTGACACCATTTTTTGGATGAAAACGGGGTCGACTTGGATTTTGAAAATGAAACGAAATTGGGAGTCGCCACCAATCTTTTTTGATGAGGTGTGATCGGGTCACCTCGTAAAATGGTTGTTTTTGATAAACAATTTGATTTTATTAAAACAACGAGTTTGGTCTACGAAATCCAAAAAACAGGTCCGGGAGTCGATTACGCACGAGGAAGGATTAGCACCCTCGATGCGCCCAAAATTGGTACCTAGTTGATTAATTTAATGTCTTAATGTCGAAAGTTAAAAATGATTTTAAAATAAGCTTGAATGATGAAATTTGCAAAAGGATAACCAATTGTTTGAGTCATGTAAAGAAATTGAGTCCCAATACGTTAGGGTACAATTCCTCATAATCCCCGAACTTTGGATATTTCTCTTATTCCATACGAAAATCTTCATTTCGAGAAAGTAACATGCCACACCCAATACGTTAGGGCACAACAAGTTAAGTTCCCAAAATGATTTTTATGCATTCATCTTGAATAAAGAACATCCTTGGTTATTTAAGATTGACTAAGAAAATCAGAACCCAATACGTTAGGGCTCAATTTCTCTCGAAATCCCAAACTTCCAAAAAAGCTTTTATTCAAAAAAACTTTAAATCGAGAAAATAATTTTGACGAATGGTTAAAACCAAAATGTATTTTCAAAAGGGTATGTTAAAAGGTTTATGTACAATATGATGCAGATCCTTTAATTTAAAGCATATATACGTAAATATTTACAAATATATACAAGTATAGTATACAAGTAAACTTGCAAGTATGTGTGCACATATATTTAACTCGCCTATACAAGGATACACAAAAAAAGTAATGTAATATATAAAAAAATAATATAAAAACGTGCATATGTATATGAAAATCATGAAAATAAAATAAATGGATAAAGTATGCACATGGGTATATGTTTACGAAAAAATAAAAAGACATAAGTATATGTGCGTTGGTAAAGTACGAAATTATATATGTATATCAAAATACTTATATGTCTATACAGTATGTATATATTAAAATGGTATAGAATGGTAAAAAAGGTATTTTTAAAAAATGTATATACTATAGGAAATGAATGTATATTTTAGAACATGTATGTATAAAAAGAAATTAGGAAGAATAATACATATATATATAAATACGCACACATGTTTACAAAATAAAAAAAAATAAAAAATATAAAAGTATATATATATATAAGTTGAAAAATAAAAAAATAAACACACGTATAAAATATATAGGTAGGCGTGTAATGTAAATCAAGCATATATATGTATATATATTATAAAAAAATATGCGAATACCATATAAGGAAAATGCATATATTATAAGAAAAATGCATGTGAATGAATATAGATAGAGATGATGATAGTAATAATGATAATATATAATATGATAATAATGTTAAAAAAATAAAAATAAAAATAGCCCCACAAAGTGTATTAAATCGAACGAAAGGCGAGAAAACAGAGACAAATTCGAAACAAATAAAAACCAAATTAAATGCGCTGGAAACAATGGAGGACCAAAAGGGGAATTAACCCATCCCTCCTACATACTGCGCAGCACTGGGTTAAACCGTCACGCGATTAAATATTTGGGCCAAATTTAAAAGAAAAAAAAACTTGATTAAGACGCGTCACAAAAGGGGGAGGGCTAACTGCGCAATTTCCCCATTTAAGTGGAGATGCGCGGACCCACCCCCACCAAAACGGCGCCGTTTTATAATCATCATTTAAACAACACAACAAACCATTCTTTTCTAATTTCATTTCCAACCCCCAGTTTTAAAAAGAACAGAAAGCTGTTTGCTTTCTCTCCCTCCCCTATTTCTCTCCGTCGATCATGTTCTCCACCGCCCGCCGTACCACCACCGTACCCGGTGGCCGACGAAGCGCGGAGATGGGCTTCTTAGCCTCGTTTTGAGGCACATTCGAAGGCCATGCCTTCTCAACCCCAAAGAAATCGAAAGAAAGGTTCCCCCTCTCCCCGGTTCGACTTCGGCGATTGGAGAAGAGATCTCCAGCGATGAGTCTGTGGGAAGATCAAGGTGAGGTTACCTTTCTCTTTACCTTTTCGTTTATTTTCGCACATGAAAAAGAAAAAAGAACTAAAACACAATAAAAAACAAAGAAATCAAAACCCAGAAATAGATGAAAGAAACTATTGTAAAAACCAAAAATCACCTCAAAATCTCTTTTGATTCCTGAAAGTCTTTAAAAGAGGGGAAAACTCCCTTGAAATACACTCAGTTTTTTTCCAATACCATTCCTTTTTTTTTCGTTTACATGCTTGTTTCGGCTTTTATAGCCTTATTTTTGCTCTCTGTTCTTTGTTGTTTTGCAGGTTTTGCAGAGCAAGTGGGCATGGGCGGTGGTGGCAGGTGCTGGGGTGCAGACGGTGATGGGCATGCGGGGGGTTTGCTGGTATGGGGTGCAGACGGTGATGGGCATGCGGGGGGTTTGCTGGTATGGGGTGCAGACGGTGATGGGCATGCGGGGGGTTTGCTGGTATGGGCCCGGGCAGATTTTGGGCTTTACAGCTGCCCCTCTTTGCTCGTTGTCGTGTAACGAAAAACAGAGCAAAGACCAAGAAAGACCAAATTTGCCCGGGCTTGCCGAGCCTTGGCTTCTTTTGGTGCTTTTCCTCTTCAAGTAGCCTCGTTCTGTTCTACTGTGTCTCGTTGCTTCAATCCACTTCGCTGCGCTCCAGAGAAACATGACTTAAATCTATTTTGCTGCAACTCCATGGGGATGAGATTTGTTGTTTTTAGTCTGCTCCACTACTGCTTAGGGAGATAAGACTTGTGCTCTTCACTCTATTCCACTGTTGAATGCAGGGAGATAGAGTTATCGGCTTCGATGTACTCCACTGTAGTCAGGGAGGTAAAATCCGCCATCGTCGATCTGCTTTCTTCGATCTTCTTCACCACCAGTACGGGAAGACAAGATCTGCATCTTCGATCCACCTCCTACCAATATAGGAAGATAGGATCTGATATCTTCGATCTACTTCACGCCAATACATGAAGACAAGATCTGCTTTCTTCGATCTACTTCACCACCAATATGGGAAGACAAGATCTGCATCTTCGATCCACTTCCTACCAATATAGGAAGATAGGATCTGCTACCTTCGATCTACTTCACGCCAACACATGAAGACAAGATCTGCTTTCTGCGATCTACTTCGCCACCAATATGGGAAGACAAGATCTGCGTCTTCGATCCACTTCCTACCAATATAGGAAGATAGGACCTGCTATCTTCGATCTACTTCACGCCAATACATGAAGACAAGATCTGTTTTCTGCGATCTACTTCGCCACCAGTATGGGAAGACAAGATCTGCGTCGTCGATCTACTTCCTACCAATATAGGAAGATAAGATCTGCTACCTTCGATCTACTTCACGCCAATACATGAAGACAAGATCTGCTTTCTGCGATCTACTTCGCCACCAATATGGGAAGACAAGATCTGCACCTTCGATCCACTTCCTACCAATATAGGAAGATAGGATTTGCTACTTTCGATCTACTTCACGCCAATACATGAAGACAAGATCTGCTTTCTTCGATCTACTTCACCACCAATATGGGAAGACAAGATCTGCATCTTCGATCCACTTCCTACCAATATAGGAAGATAGGATCTGATATCTTCGATCTACTTCACGCCAATACATGAAGACAAGATCTGCTTTCTTCGATCTACTTCACCACCAATATGGGAAGACAAGATCTGCATCTTCGATCCACTTCCTACCAATATAGGAAGATAGGATCTGCTACCTTCGATCTACTTCACGCCAACACATGAAGACAAGATCTGCTTTCTGCGATCTACTTCGCCACCAATATGGGAAGACAAGATCTGCATCTTCGATCCACTTCCTGCCAATATAGGAAGATAGGATCTGATATCTTCGATCTACTTCACGCCAATATATGAAGACAAGATCTACTTTAATGACTTCAATCTATCCCACTGTAACTTCAGGGGTATAGGATTTGTTTCTTTAATCTGTTCTCTGGGGAACATGACCTGCAAAATCCATTTCATGGACCTATTTATGCCTAGTGTTTAGGATGACATGATCAGAATGAATCAAACGCTCCTTAACTAGATGTGTATGTATTATATTTGTAGAATGTCATGAGAATGATCCATTTTTAATGCTTAGGTTGTCATTCCTCATTGTTCATCAAGGTTCTATCACTGATGCCTTCTTGTTCAGCCAGTTTGACAGAAAACCCAAAGAAATAGACGCTATTTAGACTATCATTTCTCAAATGTTTCCAACCCTTAGATTTGGTTAGTTCTAAACAATAGTCCTGTTTCAGGTCCTCGTATTATTTAGAAACTTTCAGAGTAATATGCAGAACTCCTTCTGCATGTGTATTGTCAATCCATTAATCGTTATTTCAAGGAAAAATGCTTGAAAGATTATCAAAATGGACAAAATAAAATTTTGCTGAGAGCAAAGCTCGAAATGAATAAATCAATCAAGATAGCAAACTTTGCTGAGATATGATGAAAAAGATTATCACAATGAATAAGATGGAATTTTATTGAGAGCAGAGCTCTAAATGAACAAATAGCAAATTTTGCTAAGATAAGATAAAAAAAAGGTGCTCCAGATATCGCAGCATGAGCTCCTCTGCACAAACTTTGTGTTTAGAAATCCTAAAAGACTTTGTTGATGCCCCAAGATGTAGCATCTCTCCTTCTTGTTAATTCGGAGAAGACAAAACTACTCTATGCCTCATCCTTGATTGAAAATTTGAATTGCCCATTCCTGGGTTTTCAATTCAAAGCCCCTTTGGTCTCAAGGTGCCCTTTGCGGGTTTTCGCCTTGGCCTCTCCCTTTTTTTTTTTTTTTTTTTTTTTTTAGGCAAAGTACCTCTTCACTGAATCCGAATTCACAGGATTGGGCAAGCTTTTGCCATCCATCCCAGTTAAAATTAATGCCCCTCCTGAAAAGGCCTTTTTTACTACATAAGGTCCCTCCCAGTTTGGCATCCACTTTCCTCTGAAGTCCTTTTGTATGGGAAGGATCTTCTTCAGTACCAAGTCCCCTTCATGGAAGTTTCTAGGACGAACTTTCTTATTGTAAGCTCGCATCATTCGTTTCTGGTACATTTGACCATGACGGATAGCTCTTAACCTCCTTTCCTCAATCAAGTTCAGCTGATCATATCGGGCTTGGACCCATTCTGCTTCATCTAACTTTAGTTCTGAAAAAACTCGGAGAGAGGGAATTTCAACCTCAATTGGTAGCACTGCCTCCATCCTATAAACCAAAGAGAATGGTGTTGCCCCGGTAGAAGTCCTGACGGATGTTCGATAAGCATAGAGGGCGAATGGCAACTTCTCGTGCCAATCTCTATAGGTCTCAGTCATTTTCCCCACAATCTTTTTGATATTTTTATTGGCTGCCTCCACCGCACCATTCATCTTCGGACGATATGGCGATGAGTTGTGGTGCTTGATCTTGAATTGATTACAAACCTCTGCTATCGTGCTATTATTCAAATTTAATGCGTTGTCTGATATGATCCTTTCAGGCATTCCATACCGACATATGATTTCCTTCTTTAAAAACTTGCTGACAGCTGTCTTTGTGACGTTGGCGTAAGAAGTAGCCTCTACCCACTTAGTAAAGTAGTCAATCACTACAAAAATGAAACGATGTCCGTTTGAAGCCTTTGGCGATATCGGCCCAATGACGTCCATGCCCCACATGGAGAAAGGCCATGGGGAAGTCATGACGTGAAGAGGTGATGGAGGCACATGAATTTTGTCTCCGTAAATCTGGCATTTATGGCACTTCTTAGCATACTTGATGTAGTCTCCTTCCATGGTAGACCAATAATATCCAAATCTCATGATCTGTCTGGCCATTGTGAAACCGTTAGCGTGTGTTCCACAAATACCATCATGGACTTCTTCCAAGATCTGCTTGGCCTCCACAGCGTCTACACATCTTAACAGCACCTGATCTTTTCCTCTTTTGTACAGGATTTCCCCATCTAAGACGTAACCACTGGCCAGCCTCCTCAACATTCTTTTGTCATTCTCAGTTGCTTGGTTTGGGTATTCACAATTTTTCACGTATCGCAATATGTCCTGATACCAAGGGTTGTCGTCCTTTTCTTCTTCCTCGTCAATATTACAACAGTGGGCTGGAGCATCATAAATGCTCATTTGGATAGGCTTCACATCCTCTGGTCTATTTACTTTGATCATGGAAGCCAATGTAGCTAAAGCATCGGCCATCTGATTCTCGTCTCGTGGGAGATAACAAAAAGTGATGTCGTCAAACTCCTCAATCAATTCTAGGACCATCCTTCGGTAACTAATCAACTTAGGGTCTCTTGTTTCCCATTCGCCTTTGAGCTGATAAATTACCAATGCTGAATCCCCATATACCTCAAGTACCTTGATTTTGCGTTCCATAGCCGCGCGGATTCCCATGATACATGCTTCATATTCCGCCATGTTATTTGTGCAATCAAAATCTAGTTTACTGGTGAAAGGATAATGATCACCGTTTGGAGATACCAAGACTGCCCCAATCCCGTTGCCCATGGCATTTGAGGCTCTGTCAAAATTTAATTTCCAAGTATTGCCTTCTTGTGTGCCCGTTTCAGTAGTTGCCACATACATCAGATCCTCATTTGGGAAGTCAAAGTTCAAAGGCTCATAATCGTCCAGGGCTCTACTTGCTAGGAAATCTGCTATCGCGCTCCCTTTTACAGCCTTTTGATTCACATAGGTTATGTCGAATTCAGATAGTAGAATTTGCCATCGGGCCATCCTTCCGTTTAGAGCAGTTGACTCCATCATGTATTTCAGAGGGTCTAACTTTGAGATTAACCAAGTCGTATGGTACAACATGTATTGTCTCAATCTCCGAGTAGTCCAAACCAATGCGCAACATAATTTTTCAATTGGCGAATATCTCGTTTCGCATTCAGTGAACTTCTTACTGAGATAATAGATCGCTCTTTCTTTTCGTCCTGACTCATCATGTTGGCCGAGCACGCACCCCATGGAATTCTCAAATACTGCCAAGTATAGTATTAGTGGTTTGTCAGGGCAAGGTGGCATCAGTACTGGGGCGTTGGACAAGTAATGTTTAACTCTTTCGAAAGTTTCCTGGCACTCCTCATCCCATACACCTGGATTGTGTTTCCTAAGAAGGCGGAATATGGGGTCACATTTCTCAGTTAATTGTGAAATGAATCGAGCGATGTAATTCAGTCTTCCTAGGAAACCCCGAACTTCTTTTGAGTACTTGGCGGAGGTAATTCTTGTATGGCCTTAACTTTGTCTGGGTCAATTTCGATTCCCTTTTCGCTGACTAAGAATCCTAGCAGTTTTCCTGATCTAGCCCCGAAAGTACACTTGGCTGGGTTAAGTTTTAGCTGGAACTTCCTTAACCTCAGAAACAGTTTTCTCAGAACTTGCACGTGTTCCCTTTCTGTTCTGGATTTTGCGATCATGTCATCAACATAAACTTCTATCTCTTTATGCATCATATCATGGAATAATGCTACCATGGCTCTCTGATACGTTGCTCCCGCATTTTTCAATCCAAAAGGCATCACTTTATAACAAAACGTCCCCCACATCGTTATGAATGTGGTCTTCTCCCTGTCTTCAGAAAGCATCTTAATTTGGTTGTACCCGGAGAAACCATCCATGAAAGAGAACAGTGAGTATCCGGCCGTGTTGTCTACCAAGGTATCGATATGAGGCAGTGGGAAATTATCTTTTGGGCTGGCTTTGTTCAAGTCTCTGTAGTCCACACACATTCGCACCTTCCCATCTTTCTTAGGAACAGGGACTATATTGGCTACCCATTCTGAGTACTTGACCACCTGTAAGAAACCAGCATCAAATTGCTTCTTGACTTCTTCCTTTATTTTTAGCAAGACATCAGGCCTCATCCTTCGAAGCTTTTGTTGGACTGGTTTGCATTCCTCCTTTATAGGCAATCGGTGCACCACGATATCAGTACCTAAACCTGGCATATCTTGGTAGGACCATGCGAAGACATCTTTAAACTCTTGAAGCAACTCAACAAGGTCTCGTCTTGTTTCCTTGGCAATGTAAGCGCCAACTTTTACCTCTCTGCCCTCTTCTAAGATCACGACTTCTACTGATTCCTTATAGGGTAGAATTTGTTTTTCCTCTTCTTCCATCATTCTTAACAAATCCGGAGATAAAACGCTGTCTTGGTCACCTTCAAAATCTTGAGGATTATCTATACTCATGTCTTGCTCAAATAGAGACTCTGAATTAGTAACAGAATCGCTCATCTCGTTGATATCTGAAGACCTGTTATTGGAACAAATGGAGGCCCAAATAAAAGAATCTAAGAATACTTGTATGCATACTATGATTATAAAGGGAATGAAAAGAATGAAAGAATATTTGCTCAAGATGAAACTGAATGATAAGTTTTCACTGAAATTAGATTTTGGACATGTGCCTTTTACAAAAGATTCTTATCACCCCCAGGCTTAGGGCAACAAGTGTTCTGAATATTACTCTGAATTAGTTCTAAATGTTACAGGGATCTCTTCTGCAGTCCAGTTATTCAAAACACTTCCAGGTTCGTAAGGACGAATGCCCGATAAATTCCTTTCCACCCTTTCTTCCGCGGATATGGCATTAATGTCCAACCTCTCAATCCTTCCCTCTGTAACCTCATCCTTCCCTTCAGGGTAGACAATTCCCCTTGAAACAAAAGTCTTAGATATATGGGGAAAGGTCATCGGTCCCCACTTGACTTCTATCCCGCCCAAATGTGCTCTTCTCTTTTCCTGCTTTTTCTCCATCTCTTTCCTCCTTTCCCTCGCATTAGGCTTATATCCCAAACCATAACGGTCCTGTTTGTTAATTAGGATCGGTACTCCGACCCTTCCCTGGAGGTATTTTCCCAATCCTCTTCCAGGCAATGCTCCCTTTCCCATCGTTAGCTGTAAGCTCATTGACGTAGCTTTGGATATCTTAGGCTCTGGGATTTTGCTCATCTCGATGACAAATGTGGCATTTACGAATTCCAATGATCGGAATGAACATTCTATCGCTTCACTATCGGCCTCTATGTATGGCATATCATCGGTGACTGATGCAATGATGTCTTCTTCTGCATCTATAGTCACCAATCGACCCTCCATCACCAATTTTAACTTTTGGTGAAGTGACGATGGTACCGCTCCTGCAGAATGGATCCAAGGCCTCCCCAATAGGCAATTGTAAGATGGTTTAATATCCATTACCAAAAAATCCACCTCGTATGTATTTGGACCAATCAATAGAGGTATCTCGATTCTTCCCATCACTTTCCTCTGAGTGCCATCAAATGCTCTCACTATATTTTGGCATGATTTCATGTGAGAACTATCCACAGGTAGCCTGTTTAATGTGGACAGGGGCAGAACATTTAGGGCCGATCCATTGTCAACAAGTACCGCCGGTAGTATACACCTTTTGCAACGGGCAGTGATGTGCAAGGCCTTGGTGGATCCCATACCGCCTGGCGGGATCTCATCATCGTTGAAGAAGATGAAGTTATCGGCATTTATATTGTTAACCAGCGATCCAATTTGTTCACTGAGATATCTTTAGCGACATAAGTCTCATTTAGCACTTTTACCAACGCATTACGATGTATCTCTGAACTTAGAAGTAACTCGAGCACTGAGATGCGAGCGGGTTGCTTATGCAATTGTTCCACCACGCTATATTCGCTATGCTTCAAGAATTTTAGGAATTCTCTAGCCTCATTTTCAGTCACTGGTGTGTTAGTATGCGGTTCAGTTCCGATCGTCTTCGTTTTATCTTGTTCAACCGCCAAGGTTTTTCCTTTTATAGGCTCCCTTTTTGTATTTCCCAGGTCGTAGCGTTTTCCACTACGCGTATAGAAGCCTGCGTCATTACCCTCTTCTGAAGCATTTATCGGGTTCTCCTCTCCCGTGATCATCACATTGCAGTCGTAATTCCAAGGAACCTTTTTGCTATCCTTGTAAGGAAAGGCTACAGGTTTTTGGATTATGACCCTTGGCGCCAGTTGTATTCCAGATCCTGTACTCGTTGGCCTTGAAATAATCACCACTGGGTGATTTGGGGCCTTTTCCCATAGACCCCTCCTCCGAGGCATAAACTTATCCATTTTCAAGTCCTTTGATCTCTTCATAAAATTCTAGCTCTTTGTTGTCCATCAGATTTTGCACCAAGGCCTTGAATTCAGTGCAGTTTCGAATGTCATGGTCTTCTTCAGCATGAAACTCGCAGTACGTCTTCGTTCCTTCGGGCCTTTCTTTTGAATCTTGTTTGATGAGACCTCCTTCTATCATTTGTCTCCAGACCCAACTCAATGGGGTTTTTATCTCTGCAATGTCGGTTTTGATTCTCTTTTTCTCACCTTCGATTATTGCGTTTACCCCTTTATCAGCATGGTTGGGTAACGGATTTGCTGCTACGTTGGGTCCTAATGGGTCGTCAAACTTCACAATCCCCATCTTAATGAACCTTTCCACCGCCTTTTTAAACCCAGTACAGTTCTCAATTGAGTGTCCTGGTATCCCTGCATGGTATTCACATTGGGCATTCGTGTCATACCATTTGGGATATGGAGGTTGCATGGGCTCGAGATAAAATGGAGATACTATGTGTGCATCAAATAACTTCTGATACAGTTCCCCGTATGTTATTGGAATGGGCGTGAACTGAAGTCTCTCTGTGTTAGTCCTTGTGTTGGGCCTTGTGTTGGGTTCCTGCCTCGAGGGGGCTTGGTGACTAGTGGTTATCATTTTTGGAGGGCCAACAGTAATCGGTTTTGAATGGCTCTTGCTATATGTGCTTACGTTGTTTACTTCGCCCTCCTTTTTCCTCGGGGCTGGTCTTTTGAAGCTTTCCCCCGTGTCGATTTTACCGCTCCTTACCGCGTTCTCAATCATTTCACCGGACATTACCATATCCGAGAAGCTCTTGGTAGCACTCCCCAACATGTGGTTGATGAACGGGGCTTTCAAAGTGTTGATAAACAACATGGTGACCTCTTTTTCCAAAAGGGGTGGCTGGACTTGTGTTGCCACTTCTCTCCATCGTTGGGCGTACTGTCTGAAATTCTCGCTAGGCTTTTTCTCCATGTTTTGTAACGTAATTCAATCGGGTGTTATATCCGTTACATGACTGTATTGCTTCATAAAAGCTTGCGCCAAGTCTCTCCATGAACTAACTTTAGCACGACTCAGTTGGTTGTACCATTTGGCTGCAGATCCGATCAAACTGTCCTGGAAGCAGTGGATTAACAGCTGATCATTGTTGACGTATCCTGTCATTCTTCGACAGAACATAGTTATATGAGCTTCAGGACAACTAGTCCCATTATATTTTTCGAATTCCGGCATTTTAACTTAGGTGGGAGTACTAAATCAGGGACCAAACTCAGATCCTTGGCGTCAACCCCGCGATGATAGTCGATGTTCTCCATGACTCTAAATTTTTCCTCTAACCATCTACATCGGTCTCCAGCTGTTTTGGCAGGTTCATTCTTGTTTTTTCGTTTCTGCCACATCATCGAGGTCCGGGACCACAGGATTAGTGGGATTATCCCGGATTAGAACCCGAGCCCATTTGAAAATGCAATGGTACCGAGGCACCAGCCAGATATTGAGGTCTAATGGTAACCGGTACCTTCTGTGGGTACACCTCTGGTTGTGCTTGATGTTAGTTGGGGTGAAACTTGGAGGATAAATAGGGTCATCGTGATCTTCCCCGCATCGACTACGGGGTCTTTTCCTTTGTTATTTCCTCCAGCCAATAACTGCTTTAATTGGTTCATCACAGTGTTCTGGGATTCTAACATGTCTTGCTGGATTTTTTCCAGTCGTTCATGCATCTGATCTTGCATCTCTCGTTGCAACTGTTCCAATCTTTCCACCTTTGATCCATTACTTTTGTTTGGCGACGAGTACCGTAGTGATATTTGATTAGATTTTTGTTGGTTTCCAGGGTAACTGTCATAATTTAATTTATTAGGGTCATTTTATGAAACTTACTGCATATGATGTAATGCAAATGTATGAGATGAATGCAAAAAGAGGCATTGATTCGAATTCAATTTCATTAGAAAACTCAACTAGAAAGCAAATTTCTTTACATAAAATAAATTACATATACGGCCTCGCTTTATACCCAAGGCCTTAACCTTCCTAAGAAGCCAAGCTAAATCTCGACCTCGGCTTGATTCTGACTCATATTTTAAACTCAATACATCGGCCTGAACTGCTAATGTTTGCAGATGATCAGCCACTTCCCGCACTTGAGTCACAGCTTCGCCCATAACGTAATCTCTATCTCTAATCTGCCTTTGAGAATGATGGAATTGCTCTTGCCATTGATCATTACTCCTTTCAAGAAGCTCCATTCGTAGCTCAGAATTGTGTAATGCATCCTCAAGCTCCTCTACCTTTTCTTTCAGTTCTTCGATCTTATTTAAACTTGCTCTTAATTCGATCATGGAGTTGCGACTACGGTACGAGTGAAGTGACTTTTCTAGCTCTGCCACCTTGGCCTTTAATCCTGCCTTCTCATTTCGGCACTCTAACAAACTCCTTTCCAAAGCGTTTTCTCGAGCTCGAGCATCTTGAAATTTCTTTTCCCACTGATCGGCCCTATTCTTTTCCTCATTGATCTCTTGTCGCCACTGCTCTGACGTTTTGCCCAGACCGACAGTTCTCATCGACAATCGCAGCTTCTTGTAATCTGTTTTTAGACTATCCAAATCCTCTTCAGCTTTGTTCTTTCCCTTCCTTAATTTCTCGCTTCTAGCTTGTGGATATCGATTCTAATCCAATGCACTCTTTCTTCTTCTAACTGTTCTATCCTCTTTCCCAACTCAGAATTTCTTTTCTCAATCTCGTTTGATGATCTCTAATTCTGACGGAACTACTTGTAGATGCTCTTCTATAGATGAACGCAATCTTCCCTCGGCTTAGGGATGTTGTCATTGACTCTTTTACTCCACCACCATAATATTCTGAAGTTGCCATCGCTCCTATGGTAAATCTTTTCATTCGGTGAACCTGTTTCCAAGCGTAGATATTTCTCGAGTTTTTCTCTTGTAGTTTTCATCCTTATAAGAAACTCACATTGAGCCAACCCTTGTGTTGCTGGTATGAACTGTCTCGATCTATATTGTCTTAATACGAGTAAAGGGGCATAACCGATAGCTCCCCAAATTCCGAGTAAAGGGACCCAGTCGAATCACCACATCGATACAGGATCTCGTCGGGTACCATCAAGGAGCTTTCCATTCAACGTCATCCTCCTGAAGATTTGGAGATCTCATCCACTTCTCTTCCGTGATGTCGTCTCGTCTTGGTGTAGCAACTTGTTCCTTCAAGGGGAATAACCTTCTGAGAAGACTCGATAAGAGACATTTTCCACTTCCAAAGTGACTATGGAACCACACCAATAGTAGCTGTGCGCATCCGATGAACTCCTCCCCTCTTCGACATGCCTTAGAGATCTGAGTTTCTGCTAGATTGCCGGGATGGGTGATCCTTCTAAGATCGAACAAATCAGAGACGGCCTCATCTACGTGCCTAAAGCTCTAGGGAAATTACCAAACCATAGATACCTAGAGCGAAGACATCCACTCTTTTCTTCACATCGGGGTGTGCTAATACTAAATCTTGCAAGCTTTTCCAAGGAACGCATTTACTGTCTCCTTTCTGTTGATCCGGGCAGCGACCACTGTTCGCTCATCCCTGTAATGCTCATCAATTTTTTTAATAATGTGGGACACTAGCAGCTCTAGAATAGGCTTTGTCAATTGAATCTTTGGACACCGAAGCAAGGTCGTATATTCTTCCACGGTGGGCACCAAGTCCACTTTTCCAAAAGTGAAACAACTGTAAGCAGGATTCCAAAACTGGGCTAGGGCTCGGAATAAATGCTTGTCCACTTTGACACCAAGTAGGTAGGCAAGTCCCCGTAATCACGGTAAAACATCTGCTTGGTCCGTCGTCCCATTGATCCCATATTTCCTTCATTTCTCGAGATCATTTTGGATACGCTGTACGGGTGAAGTCCCATAACTCTTGCTAGATTAACGTACCCCGTTCCTGCTGAAGACTATCGCGCTGTTGCCTCATCCACCCACATCGTCTCAGCCCAGTAATCGTACAGCCTGCATTGTCTTCTTACTTGTTCAAAACCTCTTATCAGGCATAGCATTCTATCCATACTGAATTCTCACTCCCACTTAAAGGTGTGACCAACGGTCATGCAATGGAATGTGCGGAGGTAAAAAAAAATACAGAAAAAAAACACGAACAAATAACTCAAAAAAAAGAATGAGAGGATCGTAATTAAATCGAATTTTCAACTTTCGACAAAAAGACAAGAAATAATCAACACGTGGCTTGACCTCAATATTCCCCAGTGGAGCGCCAGCTGTTGACAACATTTTTTGGATGAAAACGGGTCGACTGGATTTTGAAAAGAAACGAAATTGGAGTCCCACCAATCTTTTTTGGGATGAGGGTGTGATCGGGTCACCTCGTAAAAATGGTTTTTTTGATAAACAATTGATTTATTAAAAACAACGAGTTGTCTAGAACCAAAACAGGTCGGGAGTCGATACGCACGGGAAGGATTAGCACCCTCGTGCGCCCAAAATTGTACCTAGTTGATTAATTTAATTCTTAAGTCGAAGTTAAAAATTTTTAAAATAAGCTTGAAAGAAATTTGCAAAAATAACCAATTGTTTGAGTCATGTAAGAAATTGA